>NC_092397.1:22642058-22852058 GCF_030028105.1 Mobula birostris
TGGATGTCCAATCCCTATGCACGTCCAGCAAACCACCCACCCCCGCGCCAGGAAGGTCTCAAATCTCTCCGCTTCCATCGGGATACCAGACCCAACCAGCTCCCCTCCACCACCATTCACCTCCGTCTGGCCGAACTTGTCCTCCCACTTCATTTAAACACAAGGTGAGCCATGGACACTGGCATGGGTCCCAGCTGTGCCTGCCTGTGTGTCGGCTACGTGGAACAGTCTATGTTCCCAGCCTACACTGGTGTCGCTCCCTAACTTTCCCTACACTATATAAATGACGGCATTGCTACCTCTTTCTGCACCCATGTGGAACTCATGCACTTCATCAGCTTTGCCTGCAACTTCCACCCTGCCCAAAATTATACCTGTCCCATATCCGACAGCTCCCTCCGTTTTCTCCATCTCTCTGTCTCTATCTCTGAAGACAGCTTGTCTATTGATGTCTATTATAACCACACAGGCTCCCACAGCTACCTGGACTAGACCGTTTCCCACCCCGTTACATGTAAAAATGCCAGCCCCTTCTCTCAATTCCTCCGTCTCCGCCGCATCTGTTCTCAGGATACGGCGTTTCATTCAAGAACAAAGGAGATATCGTCTTTTTTTTCAAAGAAAGGGGCTTCCCTTCCTCCACCATGAAAGCTGCTCTCAACAGAATCTCTTCCATTTTGCTCACATCTGCCCCCACCCCATCCTCGCTCCCTCCCCCAGGGAGAGGGTTTGTCTTGTCCTCACCTACTCCCCCAACCCTACCCCGCCCAGCCTCCGCCTCCAGCACACAATTCTCTGTAACTTCCGCCATCTCCGGCGGGATCCCAACACCAAACACATCTTTCCCTCCCCCCTCGACGTTCTGCTCTCTGCAGGGATCCCATGTCAATCCCATGTGCGTCCGTCCATCCCACTGATCTCTCTCCTGGCACTTATCCTTGCAAGTGAAACAAGTGTTACACCTGTCCCTACACATCCTCCCTCAGTACTACTCAGGGACCCAAGCAATCCTTCCAGGTGAGGCAACACTTCAACTGTGAGTCTTTTAGTCATCCACTGTATCCAGTGCTCCCGGTTTGGCCTCCTGTATATCGGTGAGACGTGGCACAGATTGGGAGACCACTTCACCGAGCACCTACACTCCTTCCACCAGGACAAGAGAGATCTCCCAGTGGCCACCCATTTTAATTCCACTTCCCATTCCAATTCCGACATGGCAGCCCATAGCCTCCTGTATTGTCGCGATGAAGCCACACTAAGGTTGGAGGAATAACAACACATTATCTTCCGGCTGGGTAACTTCCAACCTGATGGTATGAACATCGATTTCTCAAGCTTCCGGTAATGTCCCCTCCTTCACGAAGCCCCATTCTCTTTTCCCTCTCTGACCTTATCTGTTACCTGCCCATCACCTCCCTCTGGTGTTCCGCCCCCTTTTCTTTCTTCCATGGCCTCCTCTCCTTCCCTGTTCTCCAGCCTAGTACCTCTTTCACCAATCAAAGTTTCAGGTCCTTAATTTACCAGCCACCTCCCCACCCCCACTGGTTTCAAATATCACCTCGTGTTTCTTCCTCCCATCACCGTCTAACTCTGATTCCTCATCGTTTCTTTTTCTACATTCCGGATGAAGGGACTCGGCCCGAAACCTCGACGGTATTTTTTTACCGCAGATGCTGCCTGGCCTGTTGAGTTCCTCCAACATTTTCTGTGTTGCTTGGATTTCCATCATCTGTAGATTTTCTCTTTGTGCCTCTATCGATGTCGCTGCACGCTAACATATTCATGTGTCTATCTAAAAACATCGTACACCCTTCCGTCTCTGAACCTGGCAGCCCGTTCCAAGCACCCACCCCACTCTGTCTAAAAACCTGACCCACACATCTTTAAACTCTCTCCTACCTTAAATTCATTCCCGCTGGAATTTCAAATCCCTACCCTGGGAAACCAATTCTGACTATCTGCCCAATCTATGTCTCTCATAGAGTCAGGAAGCGAGCAAGCAGCATCACTGTAGACCCACCACACCCTGGACATCACCTGTTCCAACTCCTTCCTTCTGGTAGGCGCTTTAGATCACTGTATGCCAGGACCCATAGGTACAAGAACAGTTTCTTTCCGTCTGCCATCAGTCTTATGAACACGTGAATTTAAGTCTATTATAAACCAAGTCCCCTTGTACATACACTGGTATACAGCACCTCATTGTATATAGTTCACGGTTATTTGCACTATTGTTTTGTTTGCTTTTTGATTCTGTACAGCGAGAGCTCAGGGAAACCGGCATCAAATTCCCTATATGTGTCACATACTTGGCGATAATAACGGTTTTTGATTCTGATAATTCGGTCAAGTTTCCTCTCAGTCTCTGATATTCCAATGAAGGCAAACAAGCTCAAACACTTTAATCAGGCAACACTTTACAAATCCTGCCGATCCTTCCTGTGAAGTGTCCATTCTTGTAGAATCTGGAATAGAGTCAGGACAGGGTTTAACGAGAAATTGTGAATTCCAACTCTGATCCACGACCAGTGAATGATAATTAATGAATCAATTTACACTCACAGTGTGAATTAGAGTGAGTCGATTACTTGGCCAGTGGAGTTCTGTGTAGATCGTGTCTATGTCAGAGGTTCATATGTTATGTAGTCTAAAACCGTACACGCTGCGATGTCCGGGAATCGAACCCGAACTGCTTGGAAGGCAGCTATGCCCACCACTATACCACCAGCGCTCAATGACGTAGCAAAGCATCTGAGTAGTGAGGCATCTCCCATAGTTCCACGTGATTCGACCAGTCCCCGAGCTGCTTTCTGTCGGATCATTCCTCACTCTGCTGCAGGTCCTATTCCGGTAAATTAATGTCGCCATCCCCAACAGACCGGAGTTATACAACCCACATAATAAATTGCCGGTGAACGCAGAAGGCCAGGCAGCATCTATAGGAAGAGGTACAGTCAACCTTTCGGGCCAAGACACTCAGTCAGGACTAACTGAAGGAAGAGATAGTAAGAGATTTGAAAGTGGGAAGGGGAGGGGGAGACCCAAAGTTTTAGGAGAAAACAGGAGAGGGAGGGATGAAGCCGAGAGCTGGACAGTTGATTGGCAAAAGGGATATGAGAGGATCATGGGACCACCCCATCCGTTATTTATTTATTATTATATACATATATATATATTTCTCTCTCTCTTTTTCTCCCTCTGTTCCTTTCACTATACTCCTTGCCTATCCTCTGGGATTCTCCCCTCCCCCTTTCTTTCTCCCGAGGCCTCCCGTCCCATGATCCTCTGACGGTGGTGTGGAGAATGCTGAGGAAGATGAATGGTGTCAGAGGTTATAACTAGATTATAGTATTAGTGGAGAACGGAAATTTGATGCAAAGGACAACGAAAAGGCAAAGTGTTTGAGAAACACATTTGCAAACACACATAGTCTAGACAATATAGGGGAAGAGTGTTTTATGAGAAGAGAGAGCCTCTTGGTGGACAGTGAGGAGATTTGTGAGAAACAAGAGGCATTTGAGATTGCCATGGATGATGACTTTACGTTGGCTGAATTGAAATTTGCCATCAACAGGGCGAGTACTACAGCCCAGGACAGGATATGGGAAACCATCATATACTGTACTCCAGGTTTTTCCTGAGGCAGTCTAAAAGAAGTTGCTTTAGTTTTAAAAGAAGATCTGGAAACAAAGAATGTTCCCAGGAGACTGGAAAAGGTCTGTGGTGAAGCCTGTTGTAAAACCTGGGAGGGATCCGATGCTGTCCAGTTTCTACAGGCCTGTTGTCTCACTTCCTCACTGTGTAAAATAATGGTGAAAATGATAGTAATTAGGCTCATGAATTTTTGGATAAGAGAGAATTACTTTGTCACTACTAATGTGGGTTTGGCAAAGGGAGATCTATGACGCCCTTGTACTACTGGGAATGATATCTGGAAATCCTTTTACACTGAAAGAATCGGTACTTGCAGTGCTTTTGGACATTGAAATAGTTTTATGACATGCGATGGAAGGAGAGGCTTTTTATTAAACTCTTTAAGCTTGGTGTTGGCGTTGGTTTTGCAAATGGGTATCTTTTTTTTTGCTTGGGGGTCATTTACAGTGAGGGTGGATCATCAGAGTTCACGGAAGATAACGTGCCTCCCTCCCCAGGATAGTGTTATCAGTTCAATATTTGCTTAATCTGGTAGTTAATTATATTTTTAATGGTCTTGGGCCTGAGTTCACTTTGGCTTTCTATGCTGATGATGGGGCTCTGTGGAAAAGGGGTTGTAATAGTTCCTATGTGGGACCATCTTGGACAAACAACGTTATCAGCAATGGGAGAATGGTGTTTGGACTGCTCTAAATCAGTATGTGTGTTTCATTTTTACTCATAAACATAGGATCTTGGCCTAAAATGCCTAAGATGTACTCTTTTACATAAATGCTGCCTGACCTGCTGAGTTCCTCCAGAACTGTGTGTGTGTTGCTCAGCGAATGGTATCGATTCTGGAGTGAGGGCAATGGAGGTTGTTGCTGGAGAGGAAGAGGCAGAGTTAATTAGCAACTTAATCAGAATCAGATTGAATATCACTGGCATACGCCGTGACATTTTAACTTTACAGCAGCAGTACAATGATATCCATAATAAATATATATGGAGAAAAAAACTGAATTACATTAAGTATTAAATATTTGTTAAAATATGTAGTTAAAACATGAATTAAAACATAAATTAAAAGAAAAAGTAGTTAGGTAGTGCTCTTGGGTTCAATGCCCATTGAGAATTCAGAATTTGGGTGTCAGAGGGGAAGAAACTGTTCCTGAATCACCGAGTGTGTGCCTTCAGCATTCTCTCCCTCCTTCCCGATGGTAACAGTGTGAAAAGGGCACGTCCTGGGTGGTGGCGATGCTCAATGATGATCGGCGCCTTCGTGAGGCACCGCTCCTTGAAGATGTTGTGTACTACCGAGCCTGGCCCCATGGTAGAGTTGACCAGTTTTACAAGTTTTGGCTATTTACTTTGATCTCGTTCAGAAGCCCGCCGCCCCCGCGCCCCCCCCCCCCGCCATACCAGATGGAGATGCAGCCAGTCAGAATGATCTCCACAGTACGTTTGTAAAAGTTTATTTAGTGTTTTAGTTGACAAACCAAATCTCCTCCAACTCCTAATGAAATATAGCCGCTGTCTTGCCTTCTTCATAACTGCATCATATGTTGCATCCGGGTTAGATCCTCAGAGATGCTGACACCCAGGAACTTGCAATTGTCCACTCTCTCCACTTCTGATCCCTTGATGAGGACTGGCTTGTGTTCCTTCATCTCACCTTTCCTGAAGTCCACAAGCAGCGTTTTGATCTTGCTGACGTTGAGTGCAAGATTGTTGCTGCAGCAACACTCAACTAACTGGTAGTTTACCCTAATTTATGATTTATTGTCACCATCTGAAATTCTGCAAACAGCGCTTGTATCATCAGCAAATTTATAAATGCTGTTTGAGCGATGCCTAGCCACACAGTTGTGGGTGTAGAGACAGTGGAGCAGTGAGATAAGGAAACAGCCCTGTGGAGTATCAGTGTTAATTGTCATTGAGGTGGAAATGTTATTCCAATCCACACAGATTGTGGTATTCCGGTTAGGAAGTCATGGATCCAGTTGCAGAGGCCGAGGTCCTGTAGCTTGAATGTGGAGTGAGAATTAATTCCTACGCTGGGATTGGGCCACGGCGAGTGTGGCGGAGTAGGAAGAAGTTGCTGCTGACTATAATTGCTGCTTCCTCTCCCCTGACCATGGGAAGACAGTTTCCCATTAGCCCATTTCCCAATGTCTGTTGTTGCTAGACAGTGAGTATTCTGAGTGGTGAATCCCATGGGAAATGAATGTTGTGTCCATCCCTCTGTTCCACTCCCGGATCCATACCGGGAAGTGGTGGGGTTTGTTTGTCTCTTCCTTGGTTTGGAGCCTCCTCCATCTGCTGCTCAGAAGAAGCTGAGAGCTGCAGCCTGTGAGTGGCCTCATACACTGGCACTGGCTGCACCAGTCGCTTCACACCGTGTCTGCCTTTTACCTCTTTCGCTTTCCTTCCCCTACCTGCAGGAAAGACTTCAATGTACGCCAATGTTCCCTCTTGCCAAGGCTCAATGAACAGAACAGTGGCTCCATCTCTCACACACAAGGTGTGTTACTGAGCACAGAGATACTGACAGCTCATTCGTTCCACAGTCTCAGACAGCAGAGACATTCAGTCCCACACTGAGCCCAGGACCCAGACACACATTTCCAGTACAACAGTTACAGTGAAACACAGCTGGTCAATATTTCCCTGGTCCCTGGGAAAATATTGAACATTTTCAACAACTTCTTTGAATGCATTCCATGCGATTTTCTCTGGTCCTAATGGAAGTTCTTTGAATTGCCTGTTATTGCTGGTCTGCTTGATTTGTGGACCAACACAAATGCCTCCCTTAATCTTGGCATCAAATAATCTGACTTGGATTATGAATTGAAATATAAAAATATAGGCAATTTCAAAGAGATGGTGTGTGATAGGGACATAGAATAGTGATTTTCAATATCAGCAGTCCAAATCCATAAGATATACGTACACAAAAGTAATCAGGAAGCAAAATATTTGTTGTCCAGTGTAGTTGGCCATATGGCTGAGAGTGAGGGGGAAAGCTGAAGACTACAGGAAGGTGTCAGTTGACTGGACAGGTAGGCAAGTGGAATTTAATCTGTGAGGTGAGGTGATGCAGGTGGGGAGCCCAAACAGGGCGAGGAGACAGACGGTACATTGTGGAATCTGGAGAAGAATAGAGGGTCAGAGGGAGAGCATGTGGAATGATTCCTCAGGTTAGAAGGACGGAGCATTCGATGGGTTTAAAATGCGGATGAGAGGCTTGCTTTTGTTGGCTGAAGGTATAGAATGACAGAGGAGGGAGCTCTGGTGGAATTGTATAAACACAAGCGGGATCGCAGCTGGATCTCTGTGTACAGTCCTGTTCAGCACACCACATGCTCACACCCACATCCAAATGATGAGCAGGAGTCCCCACTCAGCAACTCCCACCTGCTCTGTCATTTAATAAGGTCACGGCTGTCCCGCTTCAACATTAAACTCCATGTTCCTGTCTGCCCCAGGAACATTTCACCCCCCCCCCTTATAAACTATCCCCCTCTCTTTCCCTTAAAAGCATACAAGGATATGATCCAAAAAACCTGTCAGTTAATGAATTCCAATGTCTGAGGGTGCATTAAGATTCAGAAAAGAATCCTCTGATCTTTTGCTCAAATCATGAAATATTGGTCCCTGGTTCTAGTTGCCAATGGGTGGAGCACTGGCTTATCGGCAGAAAACAGAGAGTGGGAATAAAGGGATCGTTTTCTGGCTGGCTGCCAGTTACCAGTGGAGTTCACAGGGGTCAGTGTTGGGTCCGCTGATTTTTATGAGAAATGCCAATGATTTGGACTGTTGGATTGATGCGTTTGTGGCTACATTTGCTGATGATACAAAGATAGGTGGAGAAGTGTGTAATGTTGAGGAAACAGAGAGCCTACAGAGAGACTTAGATAGTGTAGGGGAATGGGTAAGGAAGCAGCAAATGAAATACAATGTTGCAAAGTGTATGGTCATGCACTTTGGTAGAATAAATAAATGGGCAGACTATTATTTAGGTGGGGAGATAATTCAAAATGCAAAGATGCAAGAAGACTTGGGATGCATTGTGCAGGATACCCAAAAGGTTAACCTCCAGGATGAGTCCGTGGTGAAGAAGGGAAATGCAATTTTGCACTCATTTCTAGATGTATAGAATATTAGAGCAGGGGTGTGATGTTGATGCTCTATAAGGCACTCGTTAGTCCACACTTGGAGTCTTGTGCGCAGTTCTGGGCTCCTTATTTTAGAAAGAATATACTGACATTGGAGAGGGCTCAGAACATATTCACAAGAATGATTCCAGGAATGAAAGGTTTACCATATGTGGAACGTCTGGCAGCTCTTGGGCTGTATTCCCTGGAGTTCAGGAGAGTGAAGGGGGATCTCATAGAAACATTCCGAATGTTAAAAGGCCTGAACAGATTAGATATGCAAAACTTATTTCCCATGGTAGGGGGGGTCCAGGACAAAAGGCATGACTTCAGGATTGACGGATTGTCCATTAAGACTGGAGATGCAGAGAAATTACTTTAGTCAGAGGGTGGTAAAGCTGTGGAATTCAGTGCCACGAGCCAAGTCTCTGGGTGCATTTAAAGCAGAGATAGATAGGTTCTTGATTAACCAGGGCATAAAAGGGTATGAGGAGAAGGCAGGGGAGTGGGGTTGACTGGAAGAATTGGGATCAGTCCATGATTGAATGGCAGAGCATACTCAATGGGCCGAATGGCCCTCTTCTGCTCCTGTATCTTCTGGTCTTATAAACACATGGAGACAGTACAAACGGAAAACACAAGCCCAGACTTTCCTCATCAGACAACCAGCTCACTGCCAGTATTGGTCCAGTTCCAATACTGGAATATCATTCCCTGAACTGATTCCAATACCTTGAGATTCTTCCCTGAATAATGTATAAATGGGTTCCCCCACCCTACATATGGTGTATAAGATGATGAGAGACATTGATCATGTGAATAGTCAGAGGCTGTTTGCCAGGGCTGAAATGGCTAGCACGAGAGGGCACAGTTTTAAGGTGCTTGGAAGTAGGTACAGAGGAGATGTCAGGGGTAAGTTTTTTTATGCAGAGAGTGCTGAGTGCATGGAATGGGCTGCCCGTGACGGTGTTGGGGGAGGTTACAATAATGTCTTTTAAGAGACTTTTGGATAGGTTCAGGGAGCTCAGAAAACTAGAGGGCTTGGGTAACGCTAAGTAATTTCTAAAGTACATGTGTGGCACAGCATTGTGCACCGAAGGTCCTGTATTATGCTGTAGGTTGTCTATGTTTCAATGTTTCTATAAGGGAAGCATAAGCTCCCGACATTTGTATTCTGTTCCCCATCAATAAAATGTCATGTTTTCTCTGCTACTGATAGCCCATTCGGCCCACGATACCTCTGCTGACACTCGTGTCAGGTGAGACTGCACTCTGGGGCGCCATGACCGTGTAGGGATTTGCACGACGCTGTTACAGCTCGGGGCATCGGAGTCAGAATTCAATCCTACATCTTCTTTAAAGAGTCTCTGCATGTTCTTCGTGTGGATTGCGTCATTTTTCTTCAGATCCTCCTGTTTTTTTTTTCCCCCACAGTCCAACAATTTAGTGGGAAGGTTAACTCGTCATTGTAAGCTATCTTGTGAATAGATTAGGGTTAAAATGGGTTGCCAGGGTTTGCTGGGCAGTGTGGCTCAAAGGGTTTATTTTGCTCTGTATCTATAAATAAAATAAAATAAAACAATCCAAGTTTTATCCAACTTTCCCTATAGTAATCCAGACAACACGTTGGGAAATCTCTTCTGCGCCCTTTCCACAGTCGCCACGTCCTTTCTGTGATGTAGCAAACAGAACTGCACATACAGCTCGGAACATGACCTAACCAAGGGTTTGTCCAGCTGTAACATGTCATCCTATGGTTTGTACACAACACCATGACTGATGAAGACAAGGTTACCGCACAGCTCCATTTGCTTTCAATACCTCTTGCAGGATGATATGGACAGACACATCAAGATATATCAGTGCTCCCAAGGGTGCTGTCATTTACTGTGTACGTTCCTCCAACATTGGAATGTAAACTCGTCACACTTGTCCAGATTAAACTCTGTCCCCCGCTTCTCCATCCATGATTCCAACTGACCTACATCCAATTCTGTCCGTTTGACAATCTTCCTCACCACCCACAACTGCACCAATATTCATGTCATCAGTGATCTGATCAGCCCATGTGTGTTTTAATCTGATCAAACAGAGGTCTCATTATTGATCACTGTGCACACACAGGTTACAAATCTACAGTCAAAATCATTCTCAATTCCATCAGCCCAAATGTCACTACAGAGTACACACCACTCAAACCGTCCCATACCGAGACTCGAGGAAAGTTATATATTTATCACAGAATAGTGTTTGAATCAATGGTCTAGTCTTGTTGCTCCAGATGCTCTGCTGCAAAGTACCTGAATATTAGTTCAATGTAACCAGTGGCATCATCCCTGTGGTATTGATTAAAATGAAAAATAGACTTAATCAAAAAATTAAACTGCAAGAATAAATCTGAAAGAAATTTTGTAATGTTACACTAGATGAGAGATTGAAAGATGCAGTGTTAACCACAAATCTCACACTGTACCAGAGACTGACAGGTACAGAATGAACCCCACACTCTCACACTGTACCGGAGACTGACAGGGACAGAATGAACCCCACACTCTCACACTGTACCGGAGACTGACAGGGACAGAATGAACCCCACACTCTCACACTGTACCAGAGACTGACAGGGACAGAATGAACCCCACACTCTCACACTGTACCGGAGACTGACAGGTACAGAATGAACCCCACACTCTCACACCATACCAGATACTGACAGGGACAGAATCAAGCCGACGTTTACACAAGGATTGTACATTAACAATGTGCTCATTTGACCATTTCCATCCTAATCGCCGTCTCACTATTGTACCTTTGTTCGAATCTGTGGTTGTGGGTTTTCAATTGAATTGACTTTATAACTTACATCCTTCATTTACACGAGGAGTAAAAATCTGTAGTTACGTCTTCGTCTAAATGTGCAATTTGCAATTTATAGTAAGCATAGAGCATAGAAGTGTAGAATAGTACAGCACAGTACAGGCCATTCGGCCCACAATGTTGTGCGGACCCACAAACCCTGCCTTCCATTCAACTCCTCACCTTAAATTCCTCCATATACCTGTCCAGTGTGTTCAACAGGACATTTAATATAACATAGAAATACAATTTTGCAATTGTCTCTGTGTGTGTGTGTGTGTGTGTGTGTGTGTGTGTGTGGCTGTGTCTGTGTCTGTGTGTCTGTCTGTGTGTGTGTGTGGGGGGGGGCTGAGAGAGTGAGAGATCAGGAAGAAGCTGAAGTACTAGAGAACATTTACAAAATGGGAAACAGCAGGGACAGAGGTAGAGATCGGTTAGTGTGGCTGGTGTCCGTTCAGAAATCAGTATTTAGCCAACAAAAAGACGAAATATGTAAATGTCGCAGCTCCGTGACAAAGCCCATTCTTTGTAATTAAATCAACCGGTCTATTTTCACCAGAGGATCTGCTGAGGTAATGCCAAAGAATTTTCATGTATTTGTCTCCAATCGCCCGAATATTTTCAATAGAGACAAAGTTACTGAATGAAAGTGTTTGTTCAAGCAACTGTAACTGAGCAAGTCAGTGAGGTGTATAACCGTATCTCTGGAGACAGACCCTCTGTATAAATCAGGGCCGCTTTGAATGCATCAGCTGTCTGCCGGAGCTGTGAACACAGGAGCAACAGAAATCACAGATTCTCACTGAAATGGTGTATCCAGTCATCTGGAGGATAGAAGACGTTTACTATCCTTTTATTTCAGCCTTTGGAATTCCCGGTAAACCGCAGTGTCAGCTGCCGTGGGCGATGTTGAAGTTTAATTCCAATGTTGTGATTGATTCTGCCGCCGGTTTAAACTCTCACATTCCAGTCCCGGTATTCCGCTTTTCAGGAATAGAATGGAAACACCGGGACGACAGATGCTGGAATTTGGATCTAGAAACAAACCGCTGCAGGAATTTAGCGAATCCGCCGACATGGGTGGAACTGAGCTTGTCAGACAGTGTTCTTCCAGCGGTTTGTGATCAATAATGGGATGTTCCGTCTCTGTGCGTTTGGTCTTGCAGCATTTGCACTGCATCTGCAAATATTGCGTTTATAGATCCCGCGGAGATTATACTAATTGATCGTCTACATTTGCATGTGAGCGGATTTCTGAGTTAGGAGCAACACTCAAACAAATGATTGGTAGTAACAATTTAGCAAATGTGTGGACTTTCGTGTTGTAGATCGAATCTATTGTCGATTTTAAATAAATGTCTGCGGTATGAGTGAATGTGAACAGCTGATGGACAACAGACTGGACTCATTGCAGAGACAATTAACACAGCCGACCTAGTGCTTCAGAGTGAAACGTTTTCCATCTTATCTCTATCTGACAGAGATCTGACTACAGCACCGAGTTTGCTGCTGGACGTTGAATTCCTCTCCCCCGCTTCCCTGTGATGGAATCAACGGGAGGCGTCATGTCTGTCTGTGAGGATTTGCCAGAACTCGCTGTATCTGTTGTAATCAGTCAATGTTCTGTTGTAAAGTCAGTGAGGTGGTAAATGTTGGAACAGGAAACTAACTCGGGGAATGCTGGAAACACTAAGCCCCAAGCAGCTTGTATGGAAAGAGAAACCAGTTAACACTCGTGTCAGGGGTCGCTCTGTGAACAGAAGAGATACTTTAACTGTTTTCCCACGTATTCTGGTTTACCTGTATCAGTGTTTCCAGCATTTCCTTTTTTTGTTCCGTCCTTCGGCTGTTCTGTCGCCGACAGGCATTGCCATGGAAGTTGATGATTGTCTGATGGAAGAATCCCGCTATCAGGGTCCGGATTTATTCAATTCATCCTGTCGAGACGCGCGGTAGAAAATGTTCTATCCAGTATTGACTCTGAGGAGGTAGTTACCCAGTTTTAGTTTTCCGCTGCCACTTCAGATTCCGCTCATCAGTAAGGAATCCGTATTCAGATGATATTGAATTTATTTTACTGTGTAAACTCATTCTCTGTCCCGCCGCTCTGCGCCCTCTCTCGACCCTCCCACCGCTAAATGTAACAATAAAGTGGAAATATTACAGGATCCCCTCAAGCTGCAGCATCGGCTTCTGCTCAGTATTTTCTCAACTTGCTGTTCCCTGTCTCTCTTCCAGCGAACTTGGTGGCGATTGTGATCCTGTCCCGGGGAAAGTGTGGTCTCTCCAAATGTGTCACTCGCTACCTGGTGGGAATGGCAGCGGCCGATCTCCTGGTCGTTATCTCCGATCCGATGCTGAGGGGGACTGCTGCGATTTATTTTCCCCGATCATTTCTGTCCATCACTCCTGTGTGCAGACTCGGTGAATGGTTGATTTTTGCGAGCACTGCGGCCTCAGTCTGGCTGACTGTCGCTTTCACCGTCGATCGATTTGTGGCTATTTGCTGTGAGAAGCTGAAAACAAAATATTGCACCGAGAGAACGGCGGCTGTGGTTATCGGGACAGTGAGTGTGCTGGCCTGTTTGGAGACTGTCCCCTGGGGCTTTGTGTACGAACCTAGAGAAATAATTGACGGTGTTCCCTGGGATTGTGTTCTGACACCGAGCTTCACAAACTCTCCCTCATGGTCGGCATTTGAGGTGTTTCAGCGCATTTTAACCCCTTGTGTCCCATTCTTTCTGATGTTGCTGTTCAATATTCTGACTGTCAGGCGGATTCTAGCGGCCAGTCGAGCCCGCAGGGGGCTCCGGGGACAAAAGAGTGGAGAGAATGACAAGGACCGGGAGATGGAGAACCGACGCAAATCCATCGTTTTGCTCTTCAGCATCACCGGTAGTTTCATATTGTTGTGGGGAACAATGGTGGTATTCTCTATCTATAAACGGATTTCAATGAGTTTTGTTTATTCTGTCACAGATCCCCGTAACATCACAGACCAAGTATCGGGAATGCTGCAGGTTCTCAGTTCCTGCACCAACACGTGTATTTATGCCCTGACTCAGAGCAAATTCCGAGAGGAACTGAAGAATGCGGTGAAATACCCACTGAATCTGATTTTGAAACTCATGAAACATTAGAAATAACTGCTGTAAAATATTACAATTCAGCTGCCTTTATGTTCGCTATTCTATCCCCCACTTGTGGGTAAATAGAAACAATGTGATGAACAGTTACAAAACAAACATGAGAAGATCTGCAGATGCTCGAAATACAAAACAACTCACACAAAATCACATCCTGATGAAAGGTGTCGACCCGAAACGTCGACTGTTTACTATTTTCCTCACACAAGATGCTGAAGGAACTCAGCAGGCCAGGCAGCATTTATGGAAAAGAGTAAATTGTCGATTTTTCCTGCCGAGACAGTTCACCAGAATCCTGTCAACTGTTTAATCTTTTCCATTTTGTGTGTGTTGCTTTAGAGTTACAAAACAACTGTTTACAGCTGAGCCCGACGGCATCACTGACCTCAGCATCCCAGAAAAATCCCTTTTGCACCTCACCTCTCGCCCTGTTAAATTGGAGCTTGAGGAGAACCTGTTTTCCCTGCTTCCCGGTTCTGACAAAACTGCCTGATCTTGGAGTTTACTTTCGTCTCTATCAACCACTCCTGCTCCCGTCAAAACCCGTCCTTTCCTTCACCTTCCTTTTCTCCTCCATCTCTACCTGTAGAGTCTCCGTCTCACTGCCAACTTGAACTATCTTCCTGTAGGAGAATGCTCCTGTTTTACAATTGAAGACAGAGAACCGATCCGTTCACTTGTCTCTCTGTGAGAGATGGAGAGACAGAGAAAGTGAGCGCGAGGGCTGAGGGCGCGAAGGAGAGAGCGAGTGAGACATCGCGAGGAAAGGGCGCGCGGGAGCGCACGTGAGGGAGAGGGCGCGACGGAGAGGGTGCCATGGAGATGACGTTAGAGTGAGCGTGATGGAGAGAGCCTGAGGGAGAGCGTGCAGGCGATATTGAGCGCGAGGGAGAGCGACAGAAGGGGACATCGCGAGGGGGAGAGCACACGAGGGAGTTGGCGGGAGGCAGAGGGCGCAAAGGAGAGCACGTGAGGGAGAGCGCGCGAGGGAGAGGACACGAGGAAGATGTCGCGGGAGTGAGCGCGAGGGAGTGGGCGTGTGGAGAGACAGAGAATAGAATGAGAGAGGGAGCGAGATAGTAAAGCGACAGAGACATCGTGAGGGAGAGGGAGAGGGAGGAAGGGAGGAAGGAAGGAAAGAAGGAAAGAAGCAAGGAAACCGGCTGTGTGACATTGCCGGATCTGCTGTGGTTCCACTCTTTCACAGAGATCGGCATGTTTAGTGGATGATTAGTATTATTTTGAATTATGTGCATCTACTACTGTAGACATTAGTTTTTTTGTTCGATATCAAAATCGTACGAGTTCTAACAAATGGTTGGTTTCAACACGTGTCTCCTTTGTTTGCGAATGCATAAGTAAATTGCCTGAGCTGAACCAGAGAAGAATATAATGAATGAATTTTCAAACAATGTTCATTACAAACAGGAAGCACAAAAGTACACGGGGATGGAAAGATATGAATCACATGCAGCGAACACTATAACTGGGGCACAGACAGGAGTATGTGTGTACATGAGTGAGATTGCAGGATGATGCGTTACCCCAATCATGCCATGGCCAAGGATGTCTCTGAGAAATTAAGGGCCATTTTGAAAGGGCAGGATGAACAGCCAGAGGTCATGTTCCTTATTAGAACTAACAACAGACAGACAAGGTCCTGCAAAAAGAATTAAGGAGTAGGGCATAAAGTTAGGAAATAGTAACTCTTGGGTGGTGATTTCAGGATTATTTCAGGTGCCACATGCTTGCGAGGTAAGATATGGTACGTTGGTACACTTAAATTTCTGGCTAACAATTTGGTGCAGGAGGGAGGGCATCAGCAACACAGATCATTGGGCTCTCTTCCTGGATAAGTGGGACTGGTGTAACAGGGATTGGTTACAGTGAAGGGGAAGTAATATTCTCACAGGGAAGCTTGCTGAAGCCGCCCTAACGATTTTTATCATGAGGCATGTGGAGGGGGTTTTGGGATCCAGACCTACCGGTCAGTAAGTAGCATTGATCGGATGAGGCATTATTTGTGTGGTGTGTTCAGGGATGTTTCCAGAAACAGTATGTAGACGGTCCACCAGGGAGGGAGACATACTTGGTATGGTATTGGGAAATTCACCTAGCAAGACGATTGGAGTTTAATTGGGAAAGATATATGGATCTTAATTCTGGAGGGTTGCAGGTGATTATTGATAGGAATATGTTTGGACCTGCAGGTGAAAGAATTGGGCAAGATTGGTTAAGACAAATGTAGGTCCCCTACAGACAGAAACAGGTGAATTGATTATGGGGAGCAAAGACATGGCAGACCAATTGAATAATTACTTTGGTTCTGTCTTCACTAAGGAGGATATAAATAATCTTCCGGAAATAGTAGGGGACAGAGGGTCCAGTGAGATGCAGGAACTGAGGGAAATACATGTTAGTAGGGAAGTGGTGTTAGGTAAATTGAAGGGATTAAAGGTAGATAGATCCCCAGGGCCAGATGGTCTGCATCCCAGAGTGCTTAAGGAAGGAGCCCAAGAAATAGTGGATGCATTAGTGATAATTTTTCAAAACTCTTTAGATTCTGGACTTGTTCCTGAGGATTGGAGCGTGGCTAATGTAACCCCACTTTTTAAAAAAAGAGGGAGAGAGAAACCAGGGAATTATAGACCGGTTAGCCTAACATCGGTGGTGGGGAAACTGCTAGAGTCAGTTATCAAAGATGTGATAACAGCACATTTGGAAAGCGGTGAAATCATCGGACAAAGTCAGCATGGAGTGTGAAAGGAAAATCATGTCTGACGAATCTCACAGAATTTTTTGAGGATGTAAGTAGTAGAGTGGATAGGGGAGAACCAGTGGATGTGGTATATTTGGATTTTCAAAAGGCTTTTGACAAGGTCCCACACAGGAGATTAGTGTGCAAACTTAAAGCACACGGTATTGGGGCTAAGGTATTGGTATGGGTGGAGAGTTGGTCAGCAGACAGGAAGCAAAGAGTGGGAATAAACGGGACCTTTTCAGAATGGCAGGCAGTGACTAGTGGCGTACCGCAAGGCTCAGTGCTGGGACCCCAGTTGTTTACAATATATATTAATGACTTGGATCAGGGAATTAAATTCAGCATCTCCAAGTTTGCGGATGACACGAAGCTGGGCGGCAGTGTTAGCTGTGAGGAGGATGCTAAGAGGATGCAGAGTGACTTGGATAGATTAGGTGAGTGGGCAAATTCATGCCAGATGCAATTTAATGTGGATAAATGTGAAGTTATCCACTTTGGTGGCAAAACAGGAAAACAGATTATTATCTGAATGGTGGCCGAATAGGAAAAGGGGAGGTGCAATGAGACCTGGGTGTCATTATACACCAGTCATTTAAAGTTGGCATACAGGTACAGCAGGGGGTGAAAAAGGCGAATGGTATGCTGGCATTTATAGCAAGAGGATTCGAGTACTGGAGCAGGGAGGTACTACTGCAGTTGTACAAGGCCTTGGTGAGACCACACCTGGAGTATTTTGTGAAGTTTTGGTCCCCTAATCTGAGGAAAGACATCCTTGCCATAGAGGGAGTACAAAGAAGGTTCACCAGATTTATTCCTGGGATGGCAGGACTTTCATATGATGAAAGACTGGATGAACTGGGCTTATACTCGTTGGAATTTAGAAGATTGAGTGGGGATCTGATTGAAACGTATAAAATCCTAAAGGGATTGGACAGGCTAGATGCAGGAAGATTGTTCACAGTGTTGGGGAAGTCCAGAACGAGGGGTCACAGTTTGAGGATAAAGGGGAAGCCTTTTAGGACCGAGATTAGGAAAAACTTCTTCATACAGAGAGTGGTGAACCTGTGGAATTCTCTGCCACAGGAAACAGTTGAGGCCAGTTCATTGGCTATATTTAAGAGGGAGTTAGATATGGCCCTTGTGGCTAAAGGGATCAGGGGGTATGGAGGGAAGGCTGGTGCAGGGTTCTGAGTTGGATGATCAGCCATGATCATACCGAATGGCGGTGCAGGCTTGAAGGGCCGAATGGCCTACTCCTGCACCTATTTGCTATGTTTCTATGTTTCTATGTGTCATAGAGAGTTGTCTGGGAGCTGATGTTGCTGGTTGTTACTGGATGGAGCTGATGTCAGCTGATGTCTGATACTGTGAGAGTCACATACAGCCCTGCCGGTCAGAATTTAGTAGTTCCCTGTTCCTATGAGGAGGGTAGAGAAGGACAGGGATGGTCAGGAACTTAGGGTGATGAGAAATATTGTATTTGTTTAAAATCGTAAGAGGAGTCATATGTAACGACGAGGAAGATGAAATTAGACAGGGTCTTGGAGGAACATACAGGAAGCAAGAAACAAGTCACACAGCGAATCAGGAGAGTGAAGATTTACCAAGAAATGTCCTCATTCAGGAGGATCAATAAGAATCCCAAGGCATCTCATGCATACACAGAAAACAACAGTATAGTTGGGAGAGGACAGGACCACTCGAGGACAAAGGTGGGGGTTTATGCCCCGAGACAGAGTTAGCATGCGAGGTAGAAAATGGATATTGGTGATCACTAAGGAAAAGGACAAGGAACAAAGCGTGTTGGGAAAGGCTGTATAGTGATATTCTCCAGCGTGTTGATACTAAAGAGGAAGTGCTGTTGGGTCTCAAATAATTTTGATGGGTAAGTCCTTTGGGGGAATTTAGTACATTGGGAGACCCAGACCACATGCAGTTAAATGTGATGTTTAAACTGCCGGCACCGCACTGTAAGAACAAAGATTGTAACAACATCTGTTTAACAACCGTTAAACACTCGGACAACCACAGCATTTCAAGGACAGACAGCTACAAAACGGTGATAATGGACTTCAATTCATGGACAGTATCTATCCCCCAATCCCACTAGACATCTCTCAGGATGTAACAGAGAGTTGAAAAAGAGAACATTGAATGATGTGTGCTTCAATTTCCAAAGATTTTTGAGATGCCAGCAGCAGAAAGAGGAACAGAAATGTAGGCAGGTTCTGGAAAGTAGTGAAAATAACAGAGTAGTGTCTGACTGTAATTTCCCCAACATTGGCTCGGATTGTCTTATCGTAGAGGCCCCGAAGAGTGGAATTTGTTGACATCATGGAAATATTTCCCAGCATTTACAGCCTATACTATGTCAGTTTGTGCAGATTTAGCATGTGATCTAAAACTTTGACAATGTTCTCTGGAAAACACAGGGGCTTATATTGATGATCTGGTTGTAGGGAATGACACGTGGGAAGAGCATATTGCAATGGTAGAAAAACTGTTTGAAAGGTTGTCCAAGGCTAATCTTACTGTGAACCTCGCTGAAAGTGAGTTTGGTCATGCCACAGTTACATATCTGGGCTATGCAGTAGGCCAAGGCCAACTGGCTCCTGTACAGGACAAGGTTCAAGCTATTGCTGAGGTTCCCGTTCCAACTGGCAAGAAAGCTTTGAGAATGTTTTTTAGTAATGGTTGAGTATTATCGTAAGTTTTGCAAGAACGTTGCTGACATCATTCTGCCCCTAACGAAATTATTTGGGAAGAGTGAAAGATTTGTATGGAATGATCCTTGCCAAGAGGAATTTGAACATCTGAAAGCCATCCTGTGTTATCATCCTCTGCTCAAAGCACCTGATTTTTCAAAACCATCCTCTATAGCAACAGACACTAGTGACGAAGCTGCTGGGGCAGTATTGTTACAGAAAGGTGTGGATGACATTGAAGTAGCTTATTTCTTAAAGGAATTTAATGTGTATTAGGAAAATTATTCCACTGTTGAACAGGAATTGCTAGCACTTATTCTGGCCTTTTTAAAGACTATGTTTGTTCTGCCCAGAGACCACTTGTGGTTTACACGGATCATAATCCGTTGGTGTTTCTAACCAAGATGAAGGATAGGAATAGAAGGTTATTAAATTGGACTCTGATATTGCAAGAATATGACCTGACAATCAAACATGCGAAAGGTACTGACAACATTATAGCTGATAGTTTATCTAGATGTTAAGTTAGAAATTCTACACGTTTTTGCTCTGTTATCTGATGATTATACATGTTTCAAACTTCATAATTTTCTGTCAAAGTAAAATTTTGCCTGCGTCATATTTTTTTTCTAAAAGGAAGGGGATGTGTTGGGCTGCTGAATTACCCCTGTGAACTGTGCTTTAGGAGACAGAGACAGAGACAGAGACAGAGAGAGACAGAGAGAGACAGAGAGACAGAGAGAGAGAGAGAGAGAGAGAGAGAGAGAGAGAGAGAGAGAGAGAGAGAGAGAGACAGAGACAGAGAGAGAGAGAGAGACAGAGAGAGAGAAAGAGAGAGAGAGAGAGAGAGAGAGAGAGTTGTGGAACAAAGACACCTTGTTAAAAAGAGACAAAGAAAGAGAGAGAGAGAGAGTCAAGGACTGCTCACAGTTTGTTTATACTTTCTACAAGGACACTAACAGCATCCATGTTCTTACAGAGAGAGAAGGGAGGAGCTGCTTTATGGACAGTTGGTATTCAGCGTGGTGAGATAAATAGAAGGTCAGCTGTTAGACCTACAGACACATGGTTTTGGACACAGAATGAGCTTTGTTGTGCCCACAGAAAAGTTGGGTTTTGGTGGATTGATCAGGCGGATCGATCAGTGGCTCTAGCAGTGCAAAAAGGGCGTGACTGGTGGGGAGTTATTCGTGTGCCACCCTTGCTGGGTTGACAATTCCACCACAGAAGAACGGTCTGAGTTTGTTGTGGTCACAGTCGGTGACTTCTAAAGGATTTCTGAGGACAACAGGAAGATTGACGGCGTCAGCTTACCTGAAGACTCAGATTTCTCCCTCTCTCTCGCTGCATCACTACTGAACTCAATACCACGAACTGAACTGAACTTTACTCTCATCGTAAGACTATCTATTTACCCCTAGACTGGATGAAGTTTGTTTCTCATATATTTCCACATTTACATATATATATATAATAAAATCACTGCTAACCTGTTTGATTTATCTGCACTTATATTACTGAATTACATAGTTACTAATATATACCATTAATTATTTGCAATACTGGATTCTAAAGTGTTTTCCATTTCTGCTGGTTCTTTAACCCATCAGGGGGTACGTGACAATAGATATATTGTATGTGCAGAGTAAGAAATTTCATATATTCCTTTCCATTCTAACATTAAAGGACATAATTTCCTGGTGAAATTTGCTGACATGGATTAACAATCTTTTGACTGACTGGAAACAGACCAAAGGAGTCAAGTTGGAGGAACTCAGCAAGTCAGGCAGCATCTGTGGATCAGACGCCATCTGTGTAAAGTTACTATTGTATATGGAGCAGATAGCTCGGCTGTTTTTTTTTTTAAATGCAAAGTGATGTGTGTTTTCAGCATTGTCAGTTTTGGTTTCCAAGTTCATTGTCTCCAGCATGTTCTTCAATTTTTGACACAATCTGATTGAAACATATAAGATTATTAAGGTATTGGACATGTTGGAGGCAGGAAGCATGTTTCCGCTGATGGGCAAGTCCTGAACCAGAGGCCACAGTTTAAGAATAAGGGGTAGGCTATTTAGAATGGAGTTGAGGAAAAGTTTTTTCACCCAGGGTGTTGTGGTTATGTGGAATGCTCTGCCCCAGAAGGCAGTGGAGGCCATGTCTCTGAATGCTTTCAATAAAGAGATGGATAGAGCTCTTAAAGATAGCGGAATCAAAGGTTATGGGGATAAGGCAGGAACTGGATACTGATTGATGATCAGCCATGATCACAGTGAATGGCAGTGCTGGCTTGAAGGGCCGAATGGCCTACTCCTGCACCTATTGTCTATTGTCAAACCCAAACGGCACCAGCCTGTCACACTTCCCAAACCCCACACACCACCAGCACAGTTTGTGGCTGGACTTGTACTGACCAGGACTTCGTCCCTCTCCTTCCAAAAACATCTAATAATAAAGCCCTGCACTCCGGCCGCTCAAATCTACAACAACACTGAGCCTTGGAATCTCTACTTCATGCTAATCCAGGTTGTTTGTTGTTTAACAGAACTACTGTCACAGCAATTCCTACACGCATTCGTAATGTGAATTCTGTCTGCGGAAAACACCTGTTGATCGTATCTGATCCCGGGACCTCTATATTCAATAATGCTGAACTAACAGAATTATTTTCTGCCATTCTGATGGCAGTTTTTCAACTGATAAACCTTGTCTCTCCAGGGATTCGGTGTAGCCTGCCGAACGTTCCCAGAGTTTCTTAGTCTTCCCGTTCAAATTAAATAAATTCGCTGGAAGAGAGACAGGGAACAGCAAGTTGAGAAAATACTGAGCAGAAGCCGATGCTGCAGCTTGAGGGGATCCTGTAATATTTCCACTTTATTGTTACATTTAGCGGTGGGAGGGTCGAGAGAGGGCGCAGAGCTGGCGGGACAGGGAATGAGTTTACACAGTAAAATAAATTCAATATCATCTGAATACGGATTTCTTATTGATGAGCGGAATGTGAAGTGGCAGTACAAAATCTAAAACTGGGTATCTACCTCCTGAGAGTCAATACTGGGTCTCGTCTGGATGAAATGAATAAATCCGGACGCTGATGGCGGGATTCTTCCACCAGACAATCATTAACTTCCATGGCGATCCCTGTCAACGACAGAACAGCCGAAGGACGGAACAAAAAAGGAAATGCTGGAAACACTGATACAGGTAAAACAGAACATGTGGGAATATGTTAACAGTTCTCTCCTCAGAACTGTTCTCAGAGAGACCCCTGACACGAGTGTTAACTGGTTTCTCTTTCTATAGAAGCTGCTTCGGGCTTAGTCTTTCCAGCATTCCCCGAGTTTGTTTCCTATTCCAGCATTTGCCAACTCACTGACTTTAGATCAGAACATTGACTGATTCCAACAGATACAGTGCAGCCTAACACAACCTCACAGACAGACATGATGCCTCCCGCTGAGTCCATCACAGGAAAACAGGGGAGAGTAGTTGAACGTCGAGCAGCAAACTCGGTGCCGTAGTCAGATGTCTGTAACAGAGTCAGATGCAGGTGTAATAGAATACATTTTACAGTATTGATAACGATGAAGCACCACATCTTATTAATTGGCTTAGCAACGATTTCGTTCTGCTTTGCACACCGTCATATTGTAGACATTTTTTAAAAAAATCCATAACAGTTTCTTATTACAACACGGAACTCCTCACATTTGCTAAAGTGTTACTATCAGTCAATGCTTTATTGTTGCACCTAACTCTGAAAACTGCTCACATAAAAATGCAATCAATTGATGAATCACCCTTAGAAACACAATATTTGCAAATGCAATGCAGCTCCTACAAGACCAAAAATACAGAGATACGAACATCCCCTTGTGATCACAAACCGCTGCCTGACCCACTCAGTCCAACAGAAATTGGCCGATTCGCTGGATTCCTGCAAATATTTTTTTTAGATCCAAATCCCAGCACCTATAGTCCCGGTGTTTCCACTCCATTCCTGAAATGCAGAATACCGGGACTGGAATGTGCAGTTTAAACCAGCGGCAGAATCAATCACAACACTGGAATTAAACTTCAACATCCGCCCACGGCAGCTGACACTGCGGCTTACCGGGAATTCCAAAGGCTGAAATAAAAGGATAGTAAATGTTTTCTATCCGCCAGATAACTGGATACACCATTTCAGTGAGAATCTGTGATTTTTGTTGCTCCTGTATTCACAGCTCCGGCAGACCGCTGATGCATTCAAAGCGGCCCTGATTTATACAGAGGATCTGTCTCCAGAGATACGGTTGTACACCTCACTAACTTGGTCAGTTACAGTTGCTGGAACCAACACTTCAATTCAATACCATTGTCTCTGGTGTAAATATTGGAGCGATTGGAGACAAATACATCAAAACTCTTTGGCATTACCACAGCAGTGCCTCTGGTGGAAATCAACCGATAGATTTACTGTAATTTCAAAGGCTGAGCTTTGTCACTGAGCAGCTACATTTAGAGATTTCATCTTTTTGTTGGCTAATTATTCATCTCTGAACGGAGACCAGCGACACTGACGAATCCCTACCTCTGTCCCTGCAGTTTGCCATTTTGAACTGTCCTTCAGTCCTTCAGCTTCTTCCTGGTGATACCCACTCACTCACTCACACACAGAGACACTCTCTCTCTCTCTCTCTCTCTCTCTCTCTCTCTCTCTCTCTCTCTCTCTCACACACACACACACACACACACACACGGAACAACTGTACAATTGTGTTTCTATGTTATAGTGACTGTCCTATTGTGCATTCTATTTATTATTAATTACTATAAATTGCACATTGCACATTGAGACATAGACGTAACATAAAGATTTTTACTCCTCATGTATGTGAAGGATGTAATTGATAAAGTCAATACAATTCAAAACATACAAACACAAATTTGGACAATTATACAATAGAGAAGCCGAGATCAGGATGGAACCAGTCAAATGAGCATGTTGCTGATGTACAAACAGGAGAAAATCTGCGGATGCTGGAAATCCAAGGCAACACAATGAACTCTGCTGATTCCTCCAGCATTTTGTGTGATGTAGCAGTCTTTAATGGGCATCTCAAATCTCGTCAAAGAACAAAAGAAATTGAGAAGAAATATTCCAATCTGCAAAGGAAGAGGCAAACCGGCTACAGGAATAAATACAGTACTCAAAATAGGCAGTTGAATGGATGCAGGAGATAAAACTGTGTAGATTGTATAAACACAAGAAAATCTGCAAATACTGGAAATCCAAGTTCCTCCAGCATTTTGTGTGTGATGTTGCTGATCTAATAGTCTTTAATGAGCACCTCAAATGTCAAAAGAAATTGAGAAATATTTCAGTCGGCAAAATAATGAGCAACACACAGAAAAATTGCTGCTGAACGCAGCAGGCCAGGCAGCATCTATAGGAAGAGGTACAGTGGATGTTTCATGTCCCTGCTCTTGTATTCTCGACCTCTTGAAATGAATGCTAACATTGCATCTGTCTTCCTCACCACCAACTCAACCTGCAAGTTAACCCTTTGGGTGTTCTGCGCAAGGATTCCCAAGTCCTTTTGCATCTCTGATTTTTGGATCTTCTCCCCATATAGAAAATAGTTCGCACATTTATTTCAACTACCAAAGTACCTGACCGTGCCTTTTCTAACATTATATTTTATTTGCCACTTTCTTGCCCATTCTCCTAACCTGTCTAAGTCCTTCTGCATCCTACCTGTTTCCTCAACACTACCTGCCACTCCGCCAATCTTTGTATCAACAAAGATTTGGCAACAAAGCCATCTATTTCATCATCTAAATTGTTATATACAGCATAAAAAGAAGTGGTCCCAACACGGACCACTGCGGATCATCACTAGTCACTGGCAGTCAACCTGACAAGGATCCTATACTCCCACTAGCTGCACGCCTGTTCTTTTCAGATGATTTTACAACTCGTTTTTTATTAATGTTTCCCTCATCTTACCCACAATGCACATTAGGTTTACTGGTCCATAGTTACAAGGGTCAGTGCAGTCACTCTTCTTACATAGCGGTAAAATGTTAGCCCATTTCAAGTCCTTCAGGATTTTACCAACGTTCACAGAATTTTGAATAATTCTTATTAGGTGTTTGTGTTTTCAATCATAGACTAATTTAAGTACCCTTGAATTGATGTGTCTGACACTGAGATTTATTTACTTTCAGCCTTTTCACTTTCTAAGATCTCAGAGTAACTTTAAGCAACTTTATTTTTCTCTACACTCACTGTCAGATTGCTAACACCTTTTCAGGTGAACACTTTATCAAAATAAGGGTTGAGAGTATCAGCTATGTCCTTCTCTGCATAATTTAATACCCCACTGCTATTCCAAATACACTTAATGTTTCTTTTTATGACTAAAGTATTGACAAGGTCTCTTGGGATGAATCTTAGCATTATCAGGAATACCCTTCTCAACCTGTTTTTGGCAATCACAATTTCCCACTTGACTATAGCTCTCATATTTGCATATGCCCTGTGGTTAAAATGTATTACAGGGGTACTATTTTTTTTCTGTATTCCATATATAGATGTCACCCATGTACACAAGGAGAAGTATCCTACACCCAACACACATCAAAGTTGATGGTGAACGCAGCAGACCAGGCAGCATCTCTAGGAAGAGCTACAGTCGACGTTTCAGGCCAAGACCTTTTGTCAGGACTAGACGAAGTCTAGACCCTTCTAGTCCTGATGAAGTGTCTCGGCCTGAAACGTCGACTGTCCTTCTGCCTAGAGATGCAGCCTGGCGTGCTGCGTTCACCAGAAACTTTGATGTGTGTTGATTGAATTTCAAACATTTGCAGAATTGCTCGTGTTTGAGTATCCTACACCCAATGCCTGCACCATCCAGCTCGCCTTTGGACTCTGGAAAGAAACCGATGTGGTCACCTTCTATTTGCACCATCAACACTTGGTCTGTGGGCCTGATCTCCGTGATCTTCAATGTCAAGAGCATAGCTGTTTTTAAGGGAAGTTTTCAGACAGTCAGCCTGAGTCCACTAACACTTTTTGGAAACTTTTGCCTGTACCTGATTCTATGAATTTCTTGAAGTTCAAAATGAGACGAAGGAAACCTGGTGGTTCCCCTGTGGCAGGGAAAGTAAACATCAGGCAGTGTGGTAGTGACAGGAGACTCAGTACTTAGTGGGGACAGGCAGGAGATACTGTGGCAGCAAAATAAACACAAGGATGGTGTGTTGCCTCCCTGGTGCTGGAGTCCAGGGTGTAGAGGTGCGGCTGTAGGATATTGTCAAGAGGAAGGGTGAAAAGCCAGAGGTCCTGTTGCAAATTGGCACCAATGTCATTGTCAGAAACTGAGAAGAGATCCTACATACTGAGTGTATAGAATTAGGAAAGAGGCCTCTTTCCTTCTGTCACCCATGTACACAAAGATCAGTATCTTGTGGCCAGTGAACACACCATCTATCATGTGTGACGAAAGAGGGTTACAAAAAGTACACATAGACTAAGATATTAACTGTCCTGTGCTGGCACCAGTGGGATTAGCAGTTGATCTGTCACCTGTGTTCATGGGAAAGAGAGATAAGGAAGACAATGGAGCAGCATTTGGAAATGTTAATGAAGAGACGACAGAGTTTAACGGAAGGAGACACCGGTCTGAGAATTGGCAAGATCGGCTCCTTTTTGAACCCTCAACTGTTTGAAGTGTGATGGACAGGCGATACCCCAGCAGGGGGATAAAAAGGGACAGGTTTGCTAAGGCAACACACACCACACCACGAGGTAACAAGACCCTGGAAGCGGTGCGCCTCCCACAAGTCGGTGGAAGTTATATGGGCTGTCGCGGGACCAAGCCATAGACGCACAGGGTGGAAAGGTACGATCGGCAGGAACCTGGTGTGTGTCCGCCCTTGCCTGGGTGCCAGGTTCACTGCAGAGGAACGATCGTATCTGAAACAGGGGGGTTACAGTCGGTGACCTCAGAAGACATTACAAAGAGCTCGCCCGAAAGCTGACTGTGAGGAATATCGAAGGTCTGTTTGGAATCTGATTTGAATATTCATTCGTGCTCTCTCTCTCTCTCTCTCTCCCACGGCGACGGCGATTACTGCGAACTGAACTAAACTGAACTCTGGCACTTTGAAACTGGTCATTTACCCCTAGACGACGATAGAGCTTGATTGATCCTATTATCCTAGTTCTGTGTACATGTGTCTTTATTCATTGCTACCCTATTGCATTTATATCCTTACTATTAGAGTACTGTGTTGCTTATTTCTTTAATAAAACTTTCTTAGTTCCAGTAATCCAGACTCCAACTGAGTGGTCCATTTCTGCTGGTTTGGCAACCCAGTTACGGGGTACGTAACATAAGTGGGGTTCTCGTCCGGGATTTTGAACGCTAAATTTGGGATGGAGTAAATTGATTGGGTTAAAATTCCCGAAAGAAAGAAAAGACAAACAGCAGAAATGGAGGCTGAGGAATTTATAAAGGCATCGACCTTGGAGGCATTAGAGGATGCCAGGAAAGCGGAATTGGCAGCTGTGGCCAAACGGTTGAATCTTGTTAAGGGGAAGTCGACAATGAGGAGAGAGGAGATACACAGAACTATCATAGAGCACTATGTATCTATAGGTGTGTTTCCCCAAGGGGAGCTGGAGGTGGTGTCTATTGAAAAACCTGCCAGAGACGCGGTACAGGTGCAGCTTGAAAAGCTAAGACTCGAGCACGAGTTCCGGGTACGGCAGCTAGAACACAAAGAGAGAGAGAGACAGTTAGAACGAGAAAAGAGGGACAGACAGTTGGAACGAGAAGAGAGGGACAGACAGTTGGAGCGAGAAGAGAGGCAGAGGGAAAGGGAATTTGAGATGGAGAAGTTAAAGATGACGGCAGCGCAGGGGCCCATGCCGAATCAAGGTGGAGGGTTCAGGGCGACCCAGGAGGTTAGGCTGGTTACCCCATTTGACGATACCGATGTGGATCGGTACTTTCTCCATTTCGAAAAAGTTGCTACAAGTCAGGACTGGCCGAGGGATAAGTGGGCTGTTTTGCTTCAGAGTGTACTTAAAGGAAAAACCCAACAAGCTTCCTCAGCTTTGTCCGCGGAAGATGCCTAGAGGTATGAAGTGGTGAAAGAGGCCATCCTCAGGATTTATGAGTTGGTCCCGGAGGCATACCGGCAGAGGTTCCGGAATGCGAGGAAGCAGTGGGATCGCACGTATTTAGAGCTTGCCCATGAGATGCAGACATATTGTGAGTGTTGGTCGCCTCGAAGGGGGTGGATGGGGATTATGACAGATTGCTACAGCTGATCCTGATTGAGCAGTGTAAAGGTTGTGTCCCTGAAGGTATGAGACCCTACCTAGATGAGAAAGAGGCAGCCACATTAGCCGCAACTGCTAAGTTAGCGGATGAGTACGCGTTGAGGCATAAAATGAAGTCTGTCCCGAGTAAAGGCTACCAGAAGGGTAGTCAGGACGGCGGGGAGAGTCCGCCAGAAAAGTCAGAAAATAAGCCGGAGACTAGTGAGAAGGATAAGGTACCGGGAGCAGTCTGGTAGGCAGTCTCCTGGGGTCGTCTGTTATAATTGTGGGAAAGTCGGACACTTTGCGTCCAGGTGCTTTGCCCCAAAGAAGGAGACGGGAAAAGGAAAAACGGCGATTTTGACCAGCTGTATCGAGCTGGTAAACAAACCACTAGGAGAGGAAAGGTCTGCCAAAGTTCAGGAAGGGTGCGAGAGGTTTATCTCGGCCGGATTGGTGTCGGTAAAGGAGGGGTTAAACCCAGTTCCAGTGCGGATCTGGAGAGACACGGGAGCGTGTCAGTCATTGATATTGAAGAGTGTATTAGGGTTTAGTTCAGAGACCCAGACTGGGGAAGTCAAGGTCAAAGGTATTGGGGAAGGGACAGAGGCAGTCCCTTTGCACCAGGTACACCTACAAAACAACTTGGTCTCTGGACTAGTCACGATCGGGGTGAGGCCCGAATTACCGATGAAAGGCGTGGAAGTCTTACTTGGTAATGACCTTGCGGGGGAAATTGTGTTCCCAGCCGTGAGATTGACAAGTCAGCCTGCCAGCATTGAGGCCCCGCCCATGGACTCGCAGGTTTATCTCGTTTGCGCAGTAACTCGGCGGATGTCGAGGAAGGCTGCAGAGGCTGATATAAGGTTAGCTGAGACGTTTCTGCCAGCCTTGTACGAGGAGGGAGTAGAAAGTGAAAAGAAGGAACATAATGAAACAGGAGGAAGTGGGGAAATTAAGGTAGATTTATCATTAGAAAAGAAGGACTTTATACAGGCACAGGAGAGAGACGAGGAGCTGATGGATTTGGCGGAGACAGTTCTCTCTCGATGCAGAATTAAAAAGGGAGCCAGTAGGCTATTGTGTGAAGGAGGGAGTGCTAAGGAAGAAAGGGAGACCAAGTACCGTACCCACAGATGAGAAATGGGGGATGGTGCCAAAAATCTCTGGGGATGAGATTTTTAACCTGGCCCACAAGATACCCCTCGGTGGACATTTTGGGGGGAAGGAAACAGTCGGCGGAATCATGAAAGAGGTTTACTGGCTGCACAGGAAGAAGGATGTTATTGATTATTGCAGACACGAGCTGAGACGATCACAGGCTTTTGATATGCTAACAAACCTAGTCGGTGTTAGCGTGGAAATCAATGAAGCTAGGTCCCCCTGATAAGAAAAAAAAACATTTTGAAAAGATGAGTATGGTATCGACCAGATGGGAGAAGGCTATTGTTTTGGCCAGCTCTGCTGATAAGGTCTCTCCCTTAATCCCCGAACAAAGCGACTCTTTAGGAGAATTAATTAAACGGCTCGCACACGTGTTTGATTGTCCCGAGGCGATGCAAAGAACTGGGACGTTGGGTGGTGCTTGTCGCGCTAGGTCAGCCTAGTGAACAACACGCCTATAGAATGAGTAATTCAGTGACGAAAGGGCTAACGAACACAGAAGTGTATATTGGTGATGTAATATGGCTGTCTGAAGCCAGCTTGATAGTGAACCTTGAAAAAAATGAGTTCGGCCACACGAAGGTCACTTATCTGGGAATTGTGGTAACACAGCGGCAGCTGGCAGCGATGCAAGCTAAGGTGCGGGCTGTCTCTGACATCCCAACCCTGACAGACAAGAGGGCCCTCAGAAGGCTCTTGGAGATGGTGGGGTACTGTAAGAAGTTTTGCAATAACTTTGCGGGTACTACCCCTCCCCCTCCTACTAAGCCCTTGTGAAAGAAAACTAAGTCGGTATGGGACGACCCTTGTTATAGTGGTCCGGGACGAAACCCAATGAGAGGTTACACTGATCTCAATTCATCAGTGTTTTCGGCCACTATGAAGTTTGCTAAGTTGGAGCCTGGTTTAAAGGATTATTAAAATAACACATATAAAGGGAACAGAAAATGTGATTGCTGACTGTCTGTCAGGTGTTGACAACTTAAAATTCTCTGTATTAGCCAAATAGCTGATGAAGATGTATATTTGTATGTATCTAATAATGTATTCATGTTAGTAATTTTTACCCCGGTAAAAATCCTTAAAGTTGAGGGGTGTGACGAAAGAGGGTTACAAAAAGTACACATAGACTAAGATGTTAACTGTCCTGTGCTGACACCAGTGGGATCAGCAGTTGATCTGCCACCTGTTTTCAGGAGAAAGAGAGATAAGGAAGACAATGGAGCAGCGTTTGAAAATGTTAATGAAGAGACGAGAGAGTTTAACGGAAGGAGACACCGGTCTGAGAATCGGCAAGATCGGCTCCTTTTTGAACCCTCAACTGTTTGAAGTGTGATGGACAGGCGATACCCCAGCAGGGAGATAAAAAGGGACAGGTTCGCTAAGGCAACACAGACGACACCACGAGGTAACAAGACCCTGGAAGCGGTGCGCCTCCCACAAGTCGGTGGGAGTTTTGGAGGGCTGTTGCGGGACCAAGCCATAGACGCACAGGGTGGAAAGGTACGATTGGCGGGAACCTGGTGTGTGTCCGCCCTTGCCTGGGTGCCAGGTTCACTGCAGAGGAACGATCGTATCTGAAATGGAGAGGTCACAGTCGGTGACCTCAGAAGACATTACAAAGGGCTTGCCCGAAAGCTGACTGTGAGGAATATCGAAGGTCTGTTTGGAATCCGATTTGAATATTCATTCGCGCTCCCTCTCTCTCTCCCACGGCGACGGTGATTACTGAGAACTGAACTAAACTGAACTCTGTCACTTTGAAACTGGTCATTTACCCCTAGACGACGATAGAGCTTGATTGATCCTATTATCCTAGTTCTGTGTACATGTGTGTTTATCATTGCTGAACTGTTGCATTTATATCCTTACTATTAGAGTACTGTGTTGTTTATTTCTTTAATAAAACTTTCTTAGTTCCAGTAATCCAGACTCCAACTGAGTGGTCCATTTCTGCTGGTTTGGCAACCCAGTTACGGGGTATGTAACACATGCCTTTGGTCTCTGGAAGGAAACCAGTGCAGTATGCAATAGGGTATAATTGCAGTTTCACTCAGAGCTCCTCCCCAGCCCCAGGACAGCACACAATGGCAACATGGCAATTTGTGAGTGTAATCACACTTACAGTAAAATATTCCCAACCAGACACAATTTGACAACTCCACTGGTCGTGGGATCGCTGAGATTTCCTCCCGGAATCAGGTACTGGCTCTCGCTGCTCTTCATCCTAGACCGAACTTCGCATTCTGACCGTGAACTTGGGCTCTGTCTCTGCAGGACATAACTGTCACAGATATGGCCCTAACCATATCCACAGTAACTGCACTATCTCATATCGCCGCTTTCCTCCTGTCTCCCATGTACACAAAGGACAGTATATTGCTGCCAGTGAACGCACCATCCAACTCGCCTTTGGTCTCTGGAAGGAAACCGATGCAGTCACCGACTATTCGCCAGTCAGCCCGAGTCCACCAACAATTCTGGTAACTTTTGCCTGTACCTGAGACAGACTGAGCATACAGAGACAGGAAACAGGGTGAAGAGAAGGACCTCCAAGGTAGTAATTTCCGGATTACTCCTGGTGCCATGGGAGAGTGTAGCTAGGAACGGGATTACAGCATAATTGAATGAGTGACTGAGGAGATGGTGCAGGGGTCAGGGTTTCACTCTCGGATCATTGGAACCTTTTACTGGTCAAGGGCTTATCTGTTGAGCAGGGACATGTTGCACCTGAACTGGAGGGGAACTATTATGCTGGCTGGGAGTTTTGCTAATGCTACTTAGAGGGTTTAAACTAGTTTTGCAGGGGGCTGGGAATCGGAACACCAAGTCTGTAAGTGAAGGATTGGAATCGAAGGTAGATATCAGTGAAAGTATGGCCAGGCAAAATCAAATTAACAGGTATTATGATTCATATAATTTCAATGGTGTGTATTTCAATATCAGGAATATTATGGATAAAGGTGACTAACACAGAACATAATACAGTACATGGAACTACAATGTTGTGGCCATTACAGAGACTTTGTTGAGAGATGAGCCGGGATGCGTGATTAATCTCCCAGGCTTTTGAAGTTTTTGAAAAGATAGAGAAGGAGGTAAAAGAGGTGCGAGTTGGACTACCAGTCGGGGACAATATTACAGCTGCACTCAGGGGAGATCTAGTGGAGGGTTCAGAGGCTGAGTCCATTTGGGTAGAACTCAAGGACAGGAAGGGTGCAATCAAACTAATGGGATTGGGATTGTACTACTACCTAGTGTTGGGTAATGAGTTTATTCAGGTGGCTGCCCCCTCAGTGGATGATCAGTTAGCTGACAGAGACCACAGCTCCCTCAGTTTTAAGATAGTTATAGATAAGGATGGGATATTTTTCAATTGGAGAAGGACAAATTACGAGGGCATTATGCAGGAACTCAGAAGGGTTAATTAGAAATAATTTTTCTTCTGGAAAATCCACATCAGACATGGGGAGAGTGTTTAAAGATCAATTGCATGGTGTACAGGAAAGGTATATTCCTCTGAGTGGAAAGGACAGGGATGGAAAGAGAAGGGAAACTTGGATGTCCACAGAAGTTATTAATTTTGTCAATAAAAAAAAGGAAAAGTATGTCAAGTTTTGAAAGTTAGGATCAAATGGAGTAGATGAAAGTTATACAGAATCCAGAAAATAACTAAAAAGGGAAACTTATGAAAGCCAAGAGGGGCCATGAAGAGTCATTGGTCAGTAGAATTAAGGTAAATCACAAGGTACGCTGTACATACATCAAGATAAGAAGATAACTTGGGAGAGGGGAGGACACGTCAATGATAAAAAGAAAATCAGTTGCTTGGATGTGCAGAATATGAATGAAATACATAATAAGTACTTTGATTCAGTATTTACCAAAGGGGAACGATGTGGACTTGGAGACAATGCTACATGAAAAGATATGTTAGGGAGTTTTGAGGGCAAGGAGGAAGATCCCTGTCTCAGAGGCCAATGTTAAGCTGTCTTTAAAGAGAATGAACTCACGCAAGGCGGAAGGTCCCGATGGACTACCTTCTAAGACTCTGAAAACCAGTGCCAACCAACTGGTGGGGGTAATCAAGGGCATTTTCAACCTCTTACTGCTATGGGCAGATGTTCCCACTTGTTTCAAAAAGGCAACAATTATACGAGTGCCTAAGAAGAATAATGTGAGCTGCCTTAATGATTATGGTCCGGTAGCACTTACATCTACAGTGATGAAATCCTTTGAGAGGTTGGTGATGATACGACTGAACTCCTAGCTCATCAAGATCCTGGACCCATTGCAATTTGCCTATTGCCACAATAGTTCAATGGCAGATGCAATCTCAATGTCTCGTCACATGGATTTAGACCACCTGGACAACATAAACACTGATGATAAGACTATTGCTCAGCATTTAATGTTATCATTACCATAATATTGATTGAGAATTTGCAGAACCTGGGCCCCTGTCCTTCCCTCTGCAATTGAATGCTTGACTTCCTAACCGGAAGGCCACAATCTGTGCGGATTGGTGATAACTTCTTCTCTTCGCTGACAATCAACACTGGTGCACCTCAGGGATGTGTGCTTAGCCCACTGCTCTACTATCTCTATACTCTTGACTGTGTGGCTAGCAATAGCTCAAATAACATCTATACATATGCTGATGATATAATCATTCTTGGTAGAATCTCAGGTGGTGATGAGAGGTCCTACAGAAGTGAGATATGCCAACTAGTGAAGTGGTACCACAGGAAAAACGTGGCACTCAATGTTGGTAAGATGAAAGAGCTGATTGTGGACTTCTAGAGGATAAGACGAACAAACACATACCAATCCTCATGGAGGGATCAGAAATGGAGAGACTGAGCACTTTCAAGTTAATGGGTGTCAAGATCGCCGATGATCTAATCGACAATATATCGATGCATTTATAAAGAAGGCCAGACAGCAGCTATACATAATTAGGAATCGGAAGAGATTGCTATGTCAAAAAAAACACTCAAAAACATCTGATGTACCATAGAGAGTATTCTGACAGGCTGCATCACTGTCCGGTAAGGGCCGCGGGGGCGATGTACTGCACAGGATGGAAAGAAGTCACAGAGGTAAATTGAGTCAGCTCCATCTTGGTTAGTAGCCTACAATGTACCCAGGAGATCTTCAAGGAGCGCTGTCTCAGAAAGACAGCATCAAATATTAAGGAGCTCCAGTGCCCAGGGCATGCCCTTTTCTCACTATTTCCATCAGATAGGAGGTACAAAAGCCTGAAGGCGCACATTCAGCATTTCAGGAACAGCTTCCACTCTGCCATCCGATTCCTAAATGGACTTTGAACCCTTGGAAACTCCCTCACTTTTAAATATCTATATTATTTCTGTGTTTTTGCATGATGTTAATCTAATCAATTTTCCTATATTGTAATTGATTGATTGATTGATTTATTACTATTTTATTTTGTTTTCTTTTCTTCTTCTATGTTATTTATTGCATTGAACTGCTGCTGCTAAGTTAGAAATTTCATGACACATTTCGGTATTAATCAACATGATTCTTATTCTGATAATAATGGTAATGACACAATTGTATTGGGGGACTTCAATTTGCAAGGGGATTTGGAAAACCAGGTTTATGTTGAATCACAGGAGAGGGGATTTGTTGAATGCCTATGAGATGGCTTTTAGAGCAACTTGTGCTTGAGCCTGCTCGGTGAAAACCTATCTTTAGACTGCATGTCAAGTAATAGCCCCGATCTCATAAGGGAGCTTAATGTGAAGGAACCCCTTAGGAGACTGTTATCATAATATGATTGAATTCATACTGCTATTTGAGAGGGTGAAGAATTGCTCACATATATCTGTCTCCCAATGGAATAAAGTGATTTACAGAGGCATGAGAGAGGACCTTGCCCAGGTGGATTTGATACTGGCAGGGATTACAACAGAACAGAGGTGGCTAAAGTTTCTGGGAATGTTGCACAAGGTGCAGGATAGATATGTTTCACAGAGAAAGATGATCACACATTGACAAGAGTAACTATGAAGTTGGTTACGAAAGTCTTGTTGGTTACATAAAGAGTAAAAAGGAGGTGAAAGTTGATATTGAACCAATGACACATGATGCTGGTAAGATAGTAATGGGGGACAGAAAATAGCAGATGAACTTAATGAGTACTTCACATCTGTCTTCACTGTAGAATATACTAGCTATGTTCCAGAGGTCTGTGAGTGTCAGGGAGCAGGAGTAAATGCCATTCTTAATAATAATAAAAAAAACAATTAGTGATAGGCAACCTCAGAGGACCTAAGGTGGATAAGTCACCAGGACCAGAGGGTCTACACCTCAGATTCCTGAGATTGGTTGCTGAAGAGATAACGGTCACGATCTTTCAAGAATCACTTGATTCTGGCATGGTCCCAATGGACTGGAAGATTACAAATGTCATTCCACTCTTTAAGAAGGGAGAAAGGCAAAAGAAAGGGAACGAGAGGCCAGTTAGCCTAACCTCAGTGGTTGGGAAAGCGTTGGAGTCATATTAAGGATTAGGTTTCGAGGTACTTGGGGACAGATGCTAAAATAAGTCAATGTCAGCATGGTTTCTGTGAAGGGAAATTTTCCTTGATAAATCGGTTAGAATTCTTTAAGGAAGTAACTAGCAGTGTGGACAAAGAAGAGGCAGTGGATGTCACTTACTTGGATTTTCAGAAGGTGTTGATAAGGTGCCACACATTAGGCTGCATAACAAGATAAAATCCTAGTGCGTTACAGGAAAGTTATTCGTATGGATTGCGGAATGGCTGACAGGCAGGAGGTGGAGAGTGAGGATTAAAGAGGTCTTTTGTGGTTGGCTGCTATTGACTGGTTTTGTTCCTCAGGGGTCTGTATTGGGACTGCTACTTTTCACATTGTTTATCAATGATTTAGATAATAGAATTGAAAGGATTGTGCAAAGTTTGCAAATGATGAAGGTAGGTGGAGCGGTAAGTAGTGCTGAGGAAGCAAAGTGTTTGCAGCAGGACTTAGAGAAGTTGGCAGAATAGGCAAAAAAGTGGCAGATGGAATATAGTGTTGGGAAAAGTATGACAATGCATTCTGGTAAAAGGAACACAAGTGCGGACTAGTTTCAAACATCAGAGGTGCAGAGGGACATAGACGGCCTCATGAAAGACATCAAAAAATGTTATTTCATAGGCAGAGTCTGTGGTAAAGAATGTAAGTGCAATGTTGCATTTATTTCAAGGGGAACAGAATACAAAAGCAAAGAGATAATTCTGTGCCGTTATATGCCACTAGCCAGGCATCACTTTGAGTATTGACAACAGTTTTGGGCCCCTTATCTCAGAAAGGGCATGTTGTCATTGGAGACAGTCCAAAGATGGTTCACGAGGATGATTACGGGAATGAAGGGGTTCACAGATGAGGAATGTTTGGCAACCTTCGGATGTACTCACCTGAATTGAGAAGAATACAGTTGATCAAATTGAAATTTACCGTATGCTGAAAGGAATAGATAAAGGTAGATATGGAGAGGATGTTTCCTATGGTGGGGGTATCCAGAACTACTGTGCACAACTACACAAATGGGGGTGGGTGGGCACTTAGTGGGCAATTTTTCCGGTCAGAGAGTTGTGAGTCTGTGGAATGTTCGGTGACAGAATGCAGTAGCTGCCATGTTCTTGGTATATTTAAGGTGGAAGTTAATAGTTTAATCATCGGTCAGGACATCAAACGATAGAGCGAGAAGGCAAGTGTATGGGGTTGAGTGGGTTCTGGAAATGAGCAGACCCGATTGGCTGAATTGCATGATTCTGCTCCTATGTCTTATGGTCCTAAGGTTACAATGGGACATCTGCACGTTGCTGAGCTGGGCCGAGAAGTGGAAGATTAAATTCCATCTGGAAAAGTGTGAAGTTATTCCCAGTGAAAACTCAAACTGGATTACAGAGTACAAATGCCAGGATTATGGCAAGAAGGCTTCTGATGTGTTGGTCTTCTGTAGTCAGTGTCTGAGTTGACGAGCTGCGAAGTAACGTTACTCTATAAAACTGATTTGCCCATACGTGGAGTATTGTGTTCAGTTCTGGTTGCCTCTTTAAAGAGAGCACATGGAAGCTTTAGGGAGGATCTAGAGGGTATTTACTAAGATTCTGCCTTAATTAGAAAATGTGTATTATGCGGAAAATTTGAGCAAGCTTAGGCTTCTCCCTTTGCAGCAAAGGGGGATGAGAGGCGGTTTGACACAGGGTTACAAGACAGAAAAAAAGATCCATAGCGTGAACACCCAGCACCGTTTCACCGGGGTGTCAATGGCTAACACGAAAGGACAGGGTGAGCAGCCAGAGGTCGTGGCCCTTATTAGAACTAATAACAGAGAAAAGGTCGTGCAAAGAGGATTGAGAGAGGTGGGAAAAATGTTAAGAAATAGCAGCTTTGGGTGGTGATCTTAGGATTCATTCAGGTGCCACATGCTTGCGAGGTAAATGGTAAGGTGGTACAGTGAAATGTGGGGCTAACAATCTGGTGCAAGAGGGATGGCAGCAGGTCCACAGATAACTGGGCTCTCTTCCAGGACAGGTGGGACTGGTGTAAGGAGGATGGGTTACAACTGTACTGAGGGGACAATATTCTGACAGGGAATTTTGCTGCAGCCACCCTTGCAGAGTTTTCTCATGTGGCATGAATGAGGGAGGGGGTGGGTGGAAGCCAGAGCTACAGGTCAGTAAGTAACATTGAGCGGAAGGTAGAGACGAGGTTGAGAAACACCATCAGAAGTCAAGATGGGGCATCGTTAAGGAAGACAGTGGCACTAAGGGGCTGAAATATGTTTACTTCAGTTCAGCATGTAGAAAAGTTAAGGCAGACATACTTGGAGCGAGGATTACTATGTGACACGGTGAGTTAGCCATTGCAAAGTTCTGGCTGAGAGAAGGGCAGGTCTGATGGTTAAACATTTCAGGATTCAGGTGATGCAAACAGTCCAGAGAGAGGTGAATGAGGTTGGGGAGCTGCACTGCTGGGTGTGGGAATGCAGTGCCAGCGGTGGTGGTGGAATCGGATACAATGGGTCTTTAAAGAGCCTCTTATGGTGCTTAGAAAAGTAGAAGGCTATTCAGTAGCAACATTCTTGGTGGACTCTAGAGTAATTTACATGGTTAGCACAATATTGTGCACCAAAGAACCTGCGCTGTGCTGTAAATTTCTATGTTCTCTATGTACTAGGAGCACTTGAGTATTTTCTGCAGCTGCTCTGACACGTATCTGTTTCTGGTTCTCTGGAGACAACACAACATTCTTGTATCTCTATTACAGCTACTGAAACTTGAGTCTTCTCTCAAATACTGTCCTGCCTGATCTCTTCCTCCCTTGCTGGGCTTCAGGGACACTGTCAGTTCCAACAGCCTGGCTGTGTCCTAGTGCCCAAATAGGTCATTCCATCATCAGTATTCAAAATGTGTTCTTGTTGTGAGCGGAGCAGACACTGGGGGACCCTGATATATCCAGCTCTTTCCCTTGTCTCTCCTGGTGGTCACCAAGCATGTTGGCATCCTGCACCTTAGCTGTGACCACAACAATGATCCGGTCTCTGTGTCCTAGACTACCCTTGGTCGGTCGATCACTCTGTCAACTTGCATCACATATCAGTCAGGAACTGCAGCCGCTGCACCTCCCTCATGTGAAGTTATCAGTGACACTGACAGATTCCATGATCTCCTACATCATCAGCCTGACAATGTCTTTGCCATAACTGTCACTCCAGCTATGCAACAGGGAGAGGAATTATGAAGAAAAGCCTCTGAAATTTGACTTTGCAGAGTACACCTCATATGCCATTCCCTTGATTCACTGTCTGACTTGTTTTGTGCCTCCTATAGGTTTCTCCAGTGTCCTGTCCAATTTCAGTTTTCTAAATCTTACATATGACTCCTCATACTTTTTTAAACAAATACAGTATCTCTCACCTACCTTAGCTCCCGAATGTCCCTGTTCTTATCTACCTTCCTAACATTGACAGGGAACTCCGGAATTCTGACCGACTGGACTGTGAGTGACTCTGATATGTCAGATGGACTTATCGAGAACATTGGTTCCCAGACTACTGTCTATGATTTCTATTTATTCTGCTGTAATTAGCATTTCACAAATTTACATTCATTCACGTGCAGGTTCATTCTTATCCTTATCAATAACTGTCTGAAGCCCTTCAGAAATATAATCCTTAAATATTTCCCAATGGATCTCCAATCATCTCTTCAGACTCATTTCCCAAGACTCAGTCCAGTATGTCACCCTCCCTGGTGACCATCTACATACTGTTTCAGGAAACCTTTCTGAACACACCTAACAAATAATGCCCCATCCGAGCCTGAGGCTGCAAGGGAGTTCCGGTCAATAGACAATAGGTGCAGGAGTAGGCCATTCAGCACTTCAAACCAGCACTGCCATTCACTATGATCATGGCTGATAATCCACAATCAGTATCCAGTTCCTACCTTATCCCCATAACCTTTGATTCCACTGTCTTTAAGAGCTCTATCCATCTCTTTCTTGAAAGCATCCAGAGACTTGTCCTCCACAGCCTTCTGAGGCAGAGCATTCAATATATACACAACTCTCTGGGTGAAAAAGTTTTTCCTCAACTCCGTTCTGAATGGCCTACCCCTTATTCTTAAACTGCGGCCTCTGGTTCTGGACTCACCCATCAGTGGGAACATGCTTCCTGCCTCCAGCGTGTCCAATCCCTTAATAATCCTATATGTTTCAATAAGATCCCCTCTCAGCCTTCTAAATTCCAGAGTATACAAGCCGAGTTGCTCCAATCTTTCAACATATGACAGTTCCGCCATCCCGGGAATTAACCTTGTGAACCTACGCTGCACTCCCTCAATAGCAAGAATGTCCTTCCTCAAATTTGGAGACCAAAACTGTACACAGTACTCCAGGTGTGGTCTCACCAGGGCCCTGTACAGCTGCAGAAGGATCTCTTTGCTCTTATACTCAATTCCCCTTGTTATGAACGCCAGCATGCCATTAGCTTTCTTCACTGCCTGCTGTACTGCATGCTTGCTTTCAGTGACTGATGTACAAGAGCACCTAAATCTCGCTGGAATTCCCCTTTTCCTAACTTGACTCCATTTAGATAATAATCTGCTTTCCTGCTCTTACCACCAAAGTGGATAATCTCACATTTATCCACATTAAACTGCATCTCCCATGCACCTGCCCACTTACCCAGCCTGTCCAAGTCACCCTGCATTCTCATAACATCCTCCTCACATTTCACACTGCCACCCAGCTCAGTGTCATCGGCAAATTTACTATTGTTACTTTTAATTCCCTCATCTAAATCATTAATAGACATTGTAAACAGCTGCAGTCCCAGCACTGAACCCTGCGGTACCCCACTGGTCACAACCTGCCATTGCGAAAGGGGTCCATTAATCGCTACTCTTTGTTTTCTGTCGGCCAGCCAATTTTCAATCCATGTCAGTACTCTGCCCCCAATACTATGTGCCCTGATTTTGCCCTCTAATCTCCTATGTGGAACTTTATCAAAGGATTTCTGAAAGTCCAGGTACACTACCTCCACTGTCTCTCCATTGTCCATTTTCATGGTTACATCCTCAAAAAATTCCAGAAGATTAGTCAAGCATGATTTCCCCTTCATAAGTCCATGCTGACTCAACCGGTCCTGTTACTGCTATCCAGATGTGTCATAATTTCATCTTTTATAATTGACTCCCGCATCTTTACCACCACCGACGTCAGGCTAACCGGTCTATAATTCCCTGTTTACTCTCTTCCTACCTTCCCTGTTTACTCTCTTCCTACCTTCTTGAAGAGAGGGACAACATTAGTCATAGTCATAGTCATACTTTGGGGAAAATTGGTTTTTGTTACAGTTGCACCATAAATAATTAAATGGTAATAAAACCATAAATAGTTAAATAGTACTATGTAAATTATGCCAGGAAATAAGTCCAGGACCAGCCTATTGGCTCAGGATGTCTGACCCTCCAAGGGAGGAGTTGTAAAGTTTGATGGCCACAGGCAGGAATGACTTCCTATGACGCTTTGTGTTGCATCTCGGTGGAATGAGTCTCTGGCTGAATGTAGTCCTGTGCCCACCCAGTACATTATGTAGTGGATGGGAGACATTGTCCAAGATGGCATGCAACTTGGACAGCATCCTCTTTTCAGACACCACCGTCAGAGAGTCCAGTTCCATCCCCACAACATCACTGGCCTTACGAATGAGTTTGTTGATTCTGTTGGTGTCTGCTACCCTCAGCCTGCTGCCCCAGCACACAACAGCAAACATGATAGCACTGGCCACCACAGACTCGTAGAACATCCTCAGCATCTTTCGGCAGATGTTAAAGGACCTCAGTCTCCTCAGGAAATAGAGACAGCTCTGACCCTTCTTGTAGACAGCCTCCGTGTTCTTAGACCAGTCCAGTTTATTGTCAATTCGTATCCCCAGGTATTTGTAAGCCTCCACCATGTCCACACTGACCCACTGAATGGAAATATGGGTCACTGGTACCTTAGCTCTCCTCAGGTCTACCACCAGCTGCTTAGTCTTTTTCACATTAAGCTGCAGATAATTCTGCTCACACCATGTGACAAAGTTTCCTACCGTAGCCCTGTACTCAGCCTGATCTCCACTACTGATGCATCCAACTATGGCAGAGTCATCCGAAAACTTCTGAAGATGACAAGACTCTGTGCAGTAGTTGAAGTCCAAGGTGTAAATGGTGAAGAGGAAGGGAGACAAGATGGTCCCCTGTGGAGCCCCAGTACTGCTGATCACAGTGTTACAAGCACACGTACTGTGGTCTGCCAGCCAGGTAATCAAGAATCCATGACACCAGGAAATCATTAGCCACCCTCCAATCCACAGGAACCGATCCTGAATCTATTGAACATTGGAAAATGATTACCAATGCGTCCACGATTTCTAAAGCCACCTCCTTAAGTACCTTGGGATGCAGATCATCAGGTCCCAGGGACTTATCAGCCTTCAGACCCAACAGTCCATCCAACACCATTTCCTGCCTAATATAAATTTCCTTCAGTTCATCCATTACCCTAGGTCGTTTGGCCACTATTGTATTTGGGAGATTGGTTGTGTCGTCCCTAGTGAAGACAGATCCAAAGTACCTGTTCAACTCGTTTGCCTTTTCCTTGTTCCCCATAATAAATTCACCTGTTTCTGTCTTCAAGGGCCCAATTTTGGTCTTAACTATTTTTTTTTCCTTTTCACATAGCTAAAGAAGCTTTTACTATCCTCCTTTATAATCTTGGCGAGTTTATCTTCGTACTTCATTTTTTTTTCTCTATGTATTGCCTTTTTAGTTACCTTCTGTTACTCTTTAAAAGCTTCCCAGTCCTCCGGCTTCCCACTCATCTTTGCTATGTTATACTTCTTCTCTTTTATTTTTTTATACTGTCCATTACTTCCCTTGTCAGCCACGGCCTCCTCTTACTCCCCTTAGGACCTTTCTTCCTCTTTGGAATGAACTGATCCTGCACCTTCCGCATTATTCCCAGAAACACTTGCCATTGCTGTTCCACCGTCATCCCTGCTAGGGTATTGTTCCATTGAACTTTGGCCAGCTCCTCCCTCATACCACCATAGTTCCTTTTGTTCAACTGTAACACTGACACTTCCGAGTTTCCCTTCTCCCTCTCAAATTGTAGATTAAAACTTATCATATTATGGTCACTACCTCCAAATGGCTCCTTTACCTCGAGGTCCCTGATCAAATCCGGTTCATTGCACAACACTAAATCTAGAATTGCATTCTCTCTGGTAGGCTCCAGTACAAGCTGTTCTAAGAATCCATCTTGAAGGGACTCCAGAAACTCCCTTTCTTGGGGTCCAGTACCAACCTGATTCCTCCAGTCTACCTGCATGTTGAAGTCCCCCATAACAACTGTAGCATTACCTTTGCAACATGCCAATTTTAACTCTTAATTCAACTTACACCCTACATCCAGACTACTGTTTGGGAGCCTGTAGATAACTCCCATTAGGGTCTTTCTACCCTTAGAATTTCTCAGTTCTATCCATACTGACTCTAAGTCTCCTGATTCTATGTCCCGCCTCGTAAGGGACTGAATATCATTCCTCTCCAACAGAGCTACCCCACCCCCTCTGCCCATCAGTCTGTCCTTTCGATAGGACGTATAGGCTTGAATATTCATTTCCCAGGCCATGTCCACTTGAAGCCATGTCTCTGTTATTCCCACAACATCATACTTACCAATTTCCAACTGTGTCTCAAGCCCATCCACTTTATTTCTTATACTCTGTGCATTCATGTACAATACTTTTAATTCATTACTCCCCTCACCTCCCATATCAATTCCTACTTCACTTGGCCATACCCTACAATCCCTTCTTGAGCTTTCTGCTCTGTTGATTCTGCTGTCTTTCTTAACTTTTCCTATTCTCACTTTCCCTTTATCTCCATCCTTATATTTCCAGTTCGTCCCCTCCCACCACTACTTAGTTTAAACACACCCGTGTTGCAGAGGCAAACCTGGCTACCAGAATGCTGGTGCTCCGCTTCTTAAAGTGCAACTCGTCCCTTTGTACAATTCATCCTTTCCCCGAAACGTATCCCAGTGGTCCAAGAATGTAAATCCTTGCTTCCTGCTTCAGTTCCTCAGCCACACATTCAGATCCGTTATCTCCCTGTTCTTGACCTCTCCCGCAGGGAACTGGAAGCAAACCGGAGATTACCACCCTAGAAGTCCTGCTTTTCAGCCTTCTTCCGAGTTCTCTGAAGTCACGCTGTAGAATGTCTTTCCTCTTCTTCCCCACGTCATTTGTGCAGACATGCACCACCACTTCCGGATGTTCACCTTCACTCTTGAGGATTCCCCGCAATCAGTCCGTGACATCCTGGATCCCGGCACCAGGGAGGCAACACACCATCCTTAAATCTCGCCTGTTGCCATAGTAACCCCTTTCTGTACCTCTCACTATGGACTCCCCTACTACCACGGCTCTGCCTGACGTCTGTCTCCTCGGCTTTGCTTCAGCGCCAATTGTTGACTCGCAGACCTGACCGCCTCTCAGGCTGGCATCATCTTCTGTCCCGACAGCTTCCAACAGGGAGAATCTGTTTACGAGAGGCACATCCCCCGGGGTCTCCTGTACTTCAAGCATGCTTTCCTTGCTCATCGTCGCCCCCCTTCTCTCTTCCAGTATCACCGGTGTAACGACCTCACTGTAGGTCCTGTCCAGAAAACTCTCGTTTTCCCGGATGAACCTAAAGTCATCCAGTTGCCTCTCCAGTGCTGCAACACGGTCCTTCAGAAGCTGAATCTGGACACATTTTCCACAGGTGTAGGAGCCAGAGGCACTATCAGTGTCCCTGACCTCCCACATCATGAACGCAGCACACTGAATCAGCCTAGTGGTCATCTCTTCACCACTTCTCACCCTCGCTAACTGTGGCGTAGTCTCCTCTCTCAGCCTCCTCTCCGAAGACTCTCGAGCCAAAGACTCGCACTTTTCTCACAAAGACTGTCGAGCCAAAGACTCGCACTTTTCTCACAAGGCACTTCACTCGACATGGCCGCTCCCCTAGAGCAAACCTTGCTTGTATTAGCTGATAATCTGAATAATTAGCTTCACCTGTCGCGCCTCCTGCGACCTGAAAGGTCTGTTCTCCTCGCTGCTCACGACCGGCTTTTTAAATCAGCCGCTCCTTCTCATCCAATCCCCGCACTTACTTCTCCACCTACCGCTCCTCCTGCGACCTGGTCATTCTGGGGAGATTAATTACCCACTACAGCTACTCTATTGCTTTTATATCAGCAGTCTATAACCTGCCGACATATCTGTTGATTTCGCTACAGTGATTGCACCTTTCTTATTCCTGCACGCCGTGTACATTATTTTACTGGATGAGCCTCTTGGATGACCTCGATTTTATGACATTCTGCCTGAGCAGCATTGCAGCTCCCCAGCCTCATTCACCTCCCTCTGGACTGCTTGAATCATCTGAATTCTGGAATGTTTAGCTATCAGTCCTACCCTTCTCTCAGCCAGATCTTTGTAATAACTAATTCACTATGTCACAGGGTAATCCTATTTTGAAGAACGTCTGCCTTAACTGCTCTACACCCTGCCCTGAAATAAACACACTTCAGCCCCTTGGTGCCACTGTGCTCATTAACAATGCCCCATCTTGACTTCCTGATGGAGTTTCTCGACCTCGTCTCTACCTTCTGCTGTTTGCTACTTACTAACCTATAACTCTGGTTCCCAACCATCCCCTTCCTCCACACACATGCCACATGAGAAAACTCTGCAAGGGTGGCTCCAACAAAATTCCCTGTCAAAATATTAGCTCCCCTCAGTACAGGTGTAACCCGTCCTCCTTACACCAGCCCCACCTATCCTGGAATAGAATATAGTGATCTGTGTTCCTGATGCCATGCCTCTTGCACCAGATTGTTAGCCACAGATTTCACTATACCACCTTACCATCTGTTAACTCGCAAGCATGTGGGACCTGAATTACTCCTGAGATCACACCCCAGATTTCCTACTTCTTAACTTTCTTCCAAATACCTAAATTCTATTTGCAGAAACTTCTTTAATTCAGCTCAGTGTATTTACAAATGAATTGCTGCACCCATGTTAACGCAAAAACACTTTACGAGAACTCCAAGGATTTCAATGTCGAAAGGCAAACAAATGTCTACAGTAGCAGCAGTACAATAGATCATAATAATACTGATCATCCACTAAACAAGCCAATTTCTGCAATGTTGGAGGGGTCACGAATCTGACAATATCACGCAGCCAGTTCTCTCTCTCTCTCTCTCTCTCTCTCTCTTTCTCTCTCTCTATCTATCTATCTATCTCTCCCTCTCCCTCTCTTTCTGTCTTTCCCTGTCTGTCTCTCACTGCCTCTCTTGCACTCTCTCTTTTCTCCCTTTCTTGCTCTTCCTGTTTTGCTTTCTTTCTCTGGCTCTCTCTTGCCCTCTCTCTGCCTCATCCTGTCACTCTGTCTGTCTGTCTGTCTCTCTCTCTCTCTCTCTCTCTTTCTTGCTGTCTTTTTAATTCCCTCTCAACATTCTGTTCCCTGTTGCACCTCCAGCTGTGGATGCCCTGAGACAACTCTCTTTCCACATTGTAGCAAAGAATGTGCTCATTTTTATACCCTTCAAAACCGCTTACACTGGTATATTTACATCTCGGTGGGACCACCTGCAACCACCCGAACTTTGGTGACCTTCAGCCCAGATAAACATGTTTTTCACCACCACAACTACTATGGCTGCGCTTGGCTCTATGAAAACATTGCTGTAGACTAGTTCTCTTGTACTTCCTCGCCTACTTCTGGAGTCCGAGCCCGAGTCAAGTCACAGGTTCTGGGTCCTTGCCCAGTCTCTGGCTCGGAGTCCATACCCAAGTCTTGAAGTACCCAAGACCAAGACCCCATCCTCAAGCCTCAAACCACGACCCCAGCCTCAAGCCTCAAGTCCAAGACCCCAGCCTCAAGCCTCAAGCCTCATGTTCAAGACAGCAGCCTCAAGCTTCAAGACCAGGACCCCAGTCTCAAGCCTCAAGACCAAGATTCCAGCCTCAAGCCTCAAGACCAAGATTCCAGCCTCAAGACTCCAGACGAAGACCCAGCCTCAAGCCTCAAGACAAACACCCCAGTTTCAAGCCTCAAAACCAAGACCCCAGTCTCAAGCCTAAAGACCAAGATCCCAGTCTCAAGCCTTAAGGCCCCAAGCCTGTCTCCAAGCCTCAAGCCTCTAGACCGCAGCCTCCAGTCCTGCAGTCATGTCATGTCCATGTCTGGTTCTGGGGCCCGAGCCCGAGGCAAGACCTAGGTTCTGGGTCTTTGTCCAGTCTCTGGCTCGGGGTCCAAGCCCTAGTATGTGTTCTTGTCCCTACTCCTTGTCTGTATCCTGTCACGTCCCTGCTCTAGTCAAGTCCTGCTCTTTGTACTTCAGTGTCTGTGTTTTGCATTTGGGTCCGTTCACAACACTCTCCATTGTGACACAGCTAGACAAAGGAATTGGTTGTTGACTTCAGAAGGAGTAGCGGACCGCACGACCCCATTTACATCGGTGGTGCGCAACTGGAACAGGTCAAAAGTTTTAAGTTCCTCCGGGTCAATATCACAAATGACCTGATTTGGTCTACCCAAGCAGAGTCCACTGCCAAGAAGGCCCACCAGCACCTTTACTTCCTGAGAAGCTAAAGAAATTTGGCCTGTCCCCTAAAGTCCTCACTAATTTTTATAGATGCACCATAGAAAGCATTCTTCTAGGGTGCATCACAACCTGGTATGGAAGTTGTCCTGTCCAAGACCGGAAGAAGCTGCAGAAGATCATGAACACTGCCCAAAACATCACACAAACTAATCTTCCGTCCTTAGACTCACTTTACACAGCACGCTGTTGGAGCTGTGCTGTCAGGATAACCAAGGACACGGCCCACCCAGCCAACACACTTTATGTCCCTCTTCCCTCTAGGAGAAGGCTCAGGAGCTTGAAGACTCGTACGGCCAGATTTGGGAACAGCTTCTTTCCAACTGTGATAAGAGTGCTGAACGGATCCTGACCCGGATCTGGGCCGTACCCTCCAAACATCCGGACCTGCCTCTCGGTTTGTTTTTTTTTGCACTACCTTACTTTCTCTTTTCTATTTTCTATTTATGATTTATAATTTAATTTTTTACTATATTTTCTATCGATTTGTACTCCAGGGCGAACGAAGGGCAGAATCAAATATCGCTTTGATGATTGTTCACTCTAGTATCAATTGTTCGGCGACAATAAAGTAAAGAAAAAGGAAAGTACAGTAATTTACATATTGCTGTATATTTATCAAGGACCTTGTACAATATCCACTTCCTAAACTTTCTCTAAGATTCCTTTTCTTTTTTGACTGAATTTGCAACATTGCTGAACCACCACTCAGCTTTAAGTAAATTCCACAGGTCCGATGTGAATTTACCCAATCTCAGCAGCTCCCAGTCTCTACTCTCCCCATTTCCTGACAAACATAGTTCTCATTAGCTTGCCCTCAGTTTAGTAGATACCCCAAAGTTGTGTCCTTATTTGGCGATGACGGTTGTCAAAATAGTCTCCCACAGAAAATCATCAGTTGTAAGGCTCATGCTCCAGTGCAAGGTCTGTGAAATGTCTCGAATGTATTTACTTCTAACACTAACCGTAGCTGCGATTTCTGTTCGTTTTTCGTGCGTTAAAGTAAAATAACCTAAGTCTTTCCCCACTGGTATAAATTCCTCCAAACACCTTGAAATTATCTCCCCTCGGATTTGCCACTTCCACTGCCGGACAGATACTCTGACTGTCTACTGGATATTTGCCTTTCAGCATCTTGTATACCTCAAGCCTCAAGTCCAAAACCCCAGCCTCAAGCCTCAAGTCCGAGACAGCAGCCTCAAGTTTCAAGTCCAAGACCCCAGCCTCAAGCCTCAAGACCAAGATTCCAGCCTCAAGCCTCAAGTCCAAGACCCCTCTCATCTCTCATCCTGCTTCTCTCCAAAGAGAAAACTGTTCCCATCCTCAACTTGTCCTCACAACACACCCTCTATGAAGTTCAAAGTTCAACATATATTTACTGTCAAAATTTACACGTGTTACCAAATACTACCCTAAGATTCATCTTCCTGTGGTCTTTCATAGCGAATACCTGTGGTTCCATGGTGTAATGGTGAGCACGCTGGACTTTGAATCCATCGATCCGAGTTCGAGTCTCGGTGGAACCTGTGCCTTTATTCTGTCAAGTGAGGTGTCCGTTTGTGAATACATGCACTGATTTTATGTGACAATTTAGGTCACTAAATTTAAGTTCACTCCCCCAAACTCCCCTTTAGGTCACTCCCTGGGAGGTCGGGAGGCCGCTCAAGCACAGGTCAAAAAGCCGCGACTAGACATATGAAGGTCCCACGGAAGGTCTGAGTACGAGCTGTGGTATTCCGTGATGCTGCGGGAAATTCGTAGACATTGGTGCGGACCGTAATTTATATTGGTCTCCTTCAGGTTTATTTTTTTCTGTGTTCACTTTCTTGTTGGCGATATGTTACTTTTTGGGTGGGCGTGATGTTGGGTCTTGGGGTTTAATGTTCTTGTTGGCGTTTGTCCCTGTGTTAGATCTGTTAGATTTTTGTGCGAGGGAGGGGTTAGGGGTTTGATGTTATTGTCGCTGTTTTCTGTGTAGGAGGAGCTTGGAGATTAGAGGTTTGATATTTTACATGCCGTGTACAGGTGGGTGATCAGTTAGATTTCTGCAAGGGTGGCGTTGGGATTTTGGGACTTGCGAGTTCTATTTCTTGCTTTTTTTCATGCGGAAGAGAGGTCATGTTTTTTCTTTCAACGACTTTCATGTTTTTTTTTCTATATTTCGTGGTTATCTGTAGAGGACGAATCTTACAGTTGTATTGTGAGCTTATTCTTAGGATAAGTAAAATTATCCCCTGCTTTAAAAGCCTGATTGTTGAAGAATAATGGCTATTCCTGAACCTGGTACTATCGGACGTGAGGGCTCGCATAACTTCTTGATGGCAGCATCGAGAAACGAACATCGCCTGGATGATGGGGGCCTTGATGATGATGCTGCTTTCCTTCGGCAATGCTCCGTACAGATGTGCTCATAGTGGGGAGGGCTTTATCTATGCTGGACTGGCTGCATCCACAACTTTTTACGGTCCACTTCACTCAATGGTATTGATGCTTCCATGCAGATCATGATGCAACAAATCAGGATTTTCTCTGTACATCTACACAAGTTTGTCAACGTTCGAGACAACATTTTCACAAATTTTCGTAGTATTGGCTGTAAATGCTGGGAAACCGTTCCAGGGTGCGAACAAATTCTGTTCCTCTAAACCTCTACACTAAGAGTTGTGTCAACATTGTGGAAATTACAATCACACACTATCTGTTGCTTTTACAACTTGCTACAACCTTCCTACTTCTCTGTTCCTTTTTCTCCTGCTGGAACTTTAAAAGCCTTTGCAAAGTCAAGCACACAATATCTCCAGGTTTCCCTTCTATGCTGAAAGAATCCCAGTGGGAGCGAGATGATTGACAGTGGCCACGTATTGCTCTCCACTATCAGGGTTGTACAAGTCTCAGGGCTTGAAGCGCTGGGGTCGTACTAGTCTTCAAGGGTGGAGTACAATGTAAGGTGGGTTCAGGTCTGTGTGCACTCACACAGCGCTGAGAGTTTTATAGGTCTAAGTCCTCGTAGCAAAAGTCTATATATTGCAAATTACTTTGCCCTGTGTGTTTCCAGTGTTGCAAGTGGCTGGTGTACAGTGTGCGGAGTTTGGTCTGTGTTCGGCCGTGTCTTCACTGTGTCATGTCTGCCTTTATCTGTACAGCAAATGGATGCTACTGGAAAACTGTGGCCCCACAGAGTTGTGTTGGGGTTGCTGGGGTCTGTGTCCCTGTCATATGGTGCAGAACAAAGTGGGGTTTATTACTGTTAAATTTAAGATCCTTGCAGGAATGTTACAGTTCTCTGATTACACAACGCAAATTCAGTTAAGTGTCTGTGTATAAAAAAAAATCTCCGTCATTTCTGTACTGGTCAGTCACTGTGGAAGTCTTTGTATCAGCTATTATCAAGACCTGTCTCTTAATGACGTGCTGCCAACAGTTGTAGAGGTCTGTGCGGTGCGGGCTGTTGTAAAGATCTATCTTCTTACAGTGCGGTGCCTCGTGTTGTAAAGGCTTGTGCCCATACAGTAAGATGCTGATGGTGTTTATAGGTCAGAGTTGGGTCATCGGTGTAACGTTTTGATAAATCTTTGTACTTTGTACATCAGAGTCTTGTGCTGGTCTGTGCCTTTACTGACCTGTACTGAGCTCCGGCAGCTCAGTTTGCTTGGAATGCAGTGGCAGAGCCTTTACAGAAGTTTGTCCTTACTACACGAACTGGCCATATACACTTGGATAGATTAAAAGTCACTGAGTTTGTCAGACCATTAGTGGGCAGAAGATCACTGTGGAATGGGAGAGGAATGGGGGGAGGGAGGGGAGCGGAGAGCGGGGAACGTCGACTCAGACCATGAGATGCCTGCGTCGGCCATTTTCATGCCTTACAAGGCGCAGATTGGAAGACAGTGTGGGGAGCTGACACTAGAGCAATGTGTGGTTAAGTGCCTTGCTCAAGGACACAAACATGCTGCCACAGCTGAGACTCGAACTAGTGACCTCCATATCACTAAACGAACGCCTTAACCACTTGGCCAGGTGCCCAACACAATGGGGTAGTGTTGTGGAATGGCTTCACCAGTAAACCAATCAAGTATATACAAACTTCTGGTACTACATTCCTACTGTCCATTTCCCAGTCTTTTCCCACAGCTCGGTATGCTATTTCCCCGAAGGACCTGTCCAGTTCCTCTTTGAACACACTGAATAGTTGTTCCCATCAGCTCGGCTGGCTATGTGTCTCAGATGAGGACAACAGTCAGAGTAGAAAGAAGAATTTCGTCACATGTCCCTTTGATCCTTTGCACAATAGGCCTGAAATCATTCACCAATAAACAGTGAACAGTATAGCACAGGAAGAGTCCCCTCGGATCACTCTGTATCTGTTGACCATGATGCCAGTTTAAACTGCATGTCTGCATGCATGTGGTCTGTGTCCGCGAATGGACTAACCCCCAAAGTATTTATCCACCTTAATACTCCTTGACAGACCCAATACCATCTCCTCCTTAAAATCAACACATCTGAAAATATCAGTATAGCTTTTCCTGATCTCGCTTTCCTCCATGTCATTTTCCTTGGCAAAACCAATGAAAATAACTCATTTTGTATCTCACCTGCTAAATATGGCTCCATGCAAACACTCCCCCTTTGTCCTTGAGTGGCCCTGCTGTTTCCCGAGTACTCTGTTGTTTACAGTGTATGTGTCAAATGTCTTGGCCTTCTCTTTAAACCTCTTTACTGAGGGGATTTCATGATGACTGTTCACTCTTCTGATTTGCAGCATGATTTGTTTCTTGTTTCCTTATTAGTCCCACTAGATAGGTACAATTTGTGCTGCTAAACCTAATCTATGCCTGATTTTTATTAAACGAATAACTAAATGCAATATATCCCATTACTCTGAGCTCCTGAACATCACCAGACTTCCCTTACTCCCTCAGAGGGACAGGGAAATTCTGAATTCTTACCGTCTGGGCTGTAAGGAGTTAACCAACAAATTCAGCTCTCGACGACTCTCTACGATTCCTGCCCAATTCAGTTGTAAATCGCCTTTTCAAATTTACATTCATCCACCTGTAGTTCCCATTTATCGTTATCAAGAACCAGCTGACAATCTCCAGAATTATGATCATTAAATCTTTCCCAATGAAACCTGGATCATCTTGCTAGGCTCTAGTAAAGTATTAATCAAGTATGTCTCTCTCCCCAGTAGACCATCTACATTCTGTTTCAGGAAACATTCCTGAACACGCGTAACAAAAAATGTCCAACAAAGCCTGGGAGTCTGTCCCAGTCATTTTGGGGAGATTATTCAAACACTGCAGCTACTCTGTTGTATTTACAACGGCCTACAACCTGCTGATGTATCTGTTCCTCTCTCCTACGGACTACAGGGAAGTTTACAGTGTAATTTATTCACAGTGATTACACCTTTCCTATTCCTGAGTTCTACCCGCAAAGTCTGTCACCTGGTGCGGATATGGCCCAAGTACGGAGTGAGAGAACTGAAGCAGGTTGATACATGTATTTCATAGACTTCTATGCGAACAGTGTGAAAGGCGAAAGAAAACAATAAACACGAGGCCAAACAGGGCTGTAACTAAAACTCTCAAATGGTGAACGAAGCCGACACTGCAGAGTCTATCAAAATTAACTTAACAAACTTAAACAGAAAGGGCTAGGAAACCGCATTGCAAATGGTGAATGAAGCATACAATGCGGCTGAAAGCAACAACTAAGAATAAAGCCAATGCAGCTAGTTTTCAGGGTCAGTTGACCCGACTGTCCAATACCTCAGGAAAGCCCGAATGCAAACAGGCAGTGAATCGCTGCTGTGTCCAAGTCTCGGGAAATACTGCGACGGAATAAATGGATTTAAGTACCATCACAATTAAGTAATAATTAGCTGACATCTGCATATTCACAAACGCTGCGTTGCTGAATGCGTGGCTGTGACATTGGCGTACTGGAAGTGCCAGCGAGATGACCTGGATGCTGTGTCATTGTGCCTCATCAGCAGAGCAGCTCCGGAACCTCTTTTAGCTCCTCTGGACTGTCTGAATCATATGAGTCCTGGACTTGTTAGATACCACTCCTGCCCTTCTGTCAATCAGCTCCCTGTAATCAATGAATCACTGTGCCATGTACTAATCCAGGCTCTAAGTATGTCTGTCTGAACTGTTCTACACCCTGCACTGACATGAACACATTTCAGCCTCTCGGTGCCACCGTGCTTATTAACATGGCTGCGTTCCGCAACCTCATCTCTACCTTCCGCTTATCACTACCTGCTGACCTGTCGCTCTGAATCCCAGAAAACCACACCCCACATGCTTGCCACCTGTTAAAACACTAACAGGGTAGCTCCACCAAAGCAAACTGTGAGAAGATTAGTTTCCTCACCCTCCTTATACCAATCCCTGCTATCGTGGAAGAGAGCCCAGTGATCTGTGTACCTGATGTCCTCCATCAGCACCAGATTGTTAGCCACACATTCAACTGTACTACCTGACCATCACTTAGATCGCCATCGTGTGACACCGGAAGTAATCCTGGGATCACCAACCCAGAGTTCTAACTTCAGAACTTTTTCCCCAGCTCCTTAAATTCTATTTGCAGGACCTTGTCTCTGTTCTTAGTTCACTTTGACACAAACAAGCCTTTTTTTTTCCTTTTGAGCAATGTCAAAAATGCCAAAATAAATCCACTGTGATTCAATATTGTACAACAATAAAATATGAAAACTTACAGAGGGTGGAGTGAATACCTTTAACAGGCACTGTATTTCTAACCAAGGAGCCAGTTGAGAAATCAGAGCGACAAAGAGACTTTGGAGTTAGAATGCAACATTTCCTAAAGGGTATTCTGCAGTTTGAGTCGGCAATAAGGGAGGCAAGTGCAATGTTAGCATTCATTTGGATAGGACTATAATGTAAAAGCAAGGATATAATGCTGTGGATTTATAAGGCATGAGTCATTCGTATTTGGGGTATTCTGAGCAGTGCGGGGCCCTTTCCTGAAAAGTGATCCGTTGTTATTGAAGGGAGTCGGAGGAGGATCACAGGAATTATCATAGGAGTGAAGGGTTTAATATTTGAGTTTTCAGTATCTCTCAGCCTTTACTCGCAGGAGCCTATACGAATAGCGGGAGGGGAGCACTTTAACTGAAACTTATTGAATACTGAAAGTCCCAGATGGAGTGGACATGCGAGGATGTTTCCGGTAGTGAGGATTCTAGGGATGGAGAGCTCAGCCTTAAGATATAAGTTGATATTCCTGGAGAGCAGAGGAGGATTTCCTTTAGCTAGACGCTGGTGAATCTGTGGATTCATTGACACATACGGCTGAGGGAGCCAAACCATTGGGTATATTTAAAGCGGCGGGTTCTTTATTGGCAGCAGAAAAAGACAGGAGAATGTGTTTGAGAGGGATAATGAATCAGACATGATGGAATAGTACAGCACACTGAATGGGCTGATGGCTTCATTCTGCTCCTCTGTCTTGTGGTCTATTGCAGTACCCTTGTTTAAAAAGGGTCCAGAAAACTTACCATGTAACTATTGCCGGGTTAGTTTGAGATCAGTTGCTGGATAATTGCCGGACGGCTTTCTGAGCGACTGGATCTACCAACAGTTGGCCTGATTCAGGAAGTCAACACGGCTTCACGCAAGAGAAATAATATCTTGCAGTTCTTCGAAGGAGAACTACAAGAGTGTAGATGAGATTAGGGTTCTGGATGTTGTTCATATGGACATTAGCCAGGCCTTTGACACTAGTCAGGAAAGATAGATCATGAAGACTGAACCAGAGGAGAGAGCTGATTGGTTTCATAATTGACCCATTATCTCAGTGACAGGAGCAGAGGGTGATGTTTGAGCGTTGTGCCTCAGACTGTAGGTTTGTGTTCAGTGGTGCCCCACCGGAGTTAACACTGGGACTTGTGTTCTGTGTAATTATTTAAACAATTTGCTTGTGAGTGTAGTTTGAAAGAATGTAAAAGATACTAAATTAGGTGCTGTTGCAGATCGTGTAGAAGGTTAAGAGAAACCTGAAGGCTCTTGATCAGATAGGTCTGAGGACTTGTAAATGGCCTTCAATCCGGTTTTGGAGAGCACATCAGAGTAGGAATAATCCAGTGAACAGTCAGGCTCTGGAGGGACTGAGAAGTTGAAATGCATGGTACACTGAAAGTGACATCTCAGGTAGATACAGTGGTGAGGATGGTATTTGTCTTACTGGCCTTCATCATTCAGGGCATAAAGTATAAGACGAGAAGATATGTTGCAGACATGCAAATTTTTGGTGAAGACTGACATAGAGAATTGTGTATAATTTTGTTTCACCTATTTTACCAAAGATGTTCTTAAACTACAAACAAAAAGATTTACCTGGATGTTGTTTGGACTTGGGGGGATGACTTACATGAAGATGTTGCATAGACGAGGACTTTATTTCCTGGAGCATAGCACTTTCAGAGGTGAAGCTGACAGAGGTGTACAAGATCACGAGGAGCATAGACAGAGTAAATACAGACCGGGAAAGGGGGTACAAGCAAGAGGGCAGGTGTTTCATATCAGAGATTTCACATCTCTGGAAGGAAATTTTCAATTATAAGATGAGATTGAACAAACATGGATGGTTTACTGTTGAGTTTCAAAGGTTGAGCAGACACATAAAAATAAATAAGGTATACAGAGCCTTTTACAAAGGTGGCAATAGAACCTTAATCTGAGGGAATGCTTAAAATAGATATAAGAGGTGAGTTTCTACTTTTCACGGAGAATGAAAGTTGCCCGAACAATGCTGCCAAGGAAAGGGTTGAAGCTGACACACAAGTAATGTTTAGTCAGGCACATAAACAGACAGGGAATGTAGGGATATGGACATGTGTAGGCAGATGGATCAGCCGAATTTGGCATTGAGGTGCAGACACGTTGGGCTGAAATACCATTCCCTGTGTAAGACTGTCCCACGTGTCTAGTCTGTTAAGGTACAGACAGACACTCGCTGTGACCGGGGTGACAGGCAGGAAGAGAAGAGGCTGATGCCCACCGTGGGGATTGGTCAATTGACCAGACTTCATCGGAAACAGGAGCGGCAGAACGCACAGGTGTCAAACCTGGTGAGACGAAGGAGGGGCCAGGCCCAGAGTCACCCTATAGTGCCCGGAAACTCCAAGTGTTGCAAACTAATCCCTCCAACATCAATTCTAATAGGAGGCGGATCAAATGGCCTGCAGCTAACATGACTTCACTGTGGAAGCAGTTTGATGAAGATGTCAAACAAATTCTGGAGGCAACGGCGAAGGGAGGTGTCGATCGGAAGCTACAAGCCATGACAACAATCATTATCAGCATCGCAGCTGAGCAGTTTGGGGAAGAGGAGAAGAAAGGCTCCAAGACACCTTACTCGAAAAACCAAAGAGCGTTGAGGATCCGCAACATCAGGCAGAAGATGAAAGCGCTGAAGTCGCAATACAAGGACGCAGGAGAAGGGGAGCGCATTGGCTTGACCTACCTGATGTGCATACTACGAAAGAAGATCAGGGTCTTCTGCCGGGCAGAGTGGCATCAGAGGCGGCGTTGTGAAAGGGCCAGAAAATGTGCTGCTTTTATCGCCAACCCCTTCAAGTTCACCAAGGAGTTGCTGGGGGAGAAGCGCAGTGGGAAACTTGCCTGATCGCAGGAAGGCATAGACCAACATCAGAAGAAGATATATAATGATCCTGAAAGAGAGCAGGAGTTGGGAGAGTGCAACATCCTAATAGACCCACCTGAACCAGATGTGCAGTTCGACATGTCATAGCTGCAACTAAGGGAAGTCAGAGAGGTTACCTGCAAAACAAGGGCAAGCTCGGCTCCAGGACCAAGCGCCACCTAGTACAAAGTGCACAAGAACTCCCACAAACTCCTGCTGCGTCTGTGGAAGATTCCAAGAATCTTCTGGAGAAGGTGGATGATCCCAGAAGAGTGGAGAGTGGCTGAAGGGGTGTAGATCCCGAAGGAGGAAAACACTCCCAACTAAACCAGTTTTGCATCATCTCCCCGCTGTTTGTTGAGGCGAAGATCTTCTTCAGTGCCGTTTCTAATCGGCTGTGCACCTGCTTAGCAAAAACCACCTATATTGATACATCAGTCCAGAAGGGTGGCATTTCAGGAATTCCAGGCTGTCTGGAACATATCGGTGTGATGACACAGCTCATCAGGGAGGCCAGAGAGAACAAGGGCAACCTGTCAGTGTTGTGGCTCGACCTGACAAATGCATATGGCTCCATTCCGCACAAGCTGGTGCATCTCGCAGTGACCAAACATCAGGTCTCCAGCAGAATCAGAGACCTTATCGCTGATTATTACAGCAACTTCAGGATGAGGGTCTCTTCAGGAGCAATTACATCAAGCTGGCACAAGGTGGAGATCGGCATCATCACAAGGTGCACTATCTCAGTGACACTGTTCTCCCTAGCCATGAACATGCTCACTATGTCTGCTGAACCAGAGCGCAGAGGGCACAGAATGAATTCGGCTCAACGGCAACCACCTAACAGGGCATTCATGGATGACCTCACAATCACCACAGAATCAGTCCTAGGCTGCCGGTGGATTCTACAAAGGCTCGAAAAGCTGGTGGAGTGGGCCTGGATGCGTTTCAAACCAGCCAAATCAAGATCGATGGTGCTGAGGAAAGGGAAGCTGGAGAACAAGTTCTGGTTCAGCATCGCAGGCACAGCCATCCCGACTATCACAGAAAACCCAGTCAAGAACTTAGGTAAGGATTTCGACAGCTCTTAAAGGGACACGACATCCATTCAGGCGACCTGCACCGAGTTGGATGGCTGGCTGAAATCTGTGGACAAGTCTGGCCTACCTGGGAAGTTTAAAGCCTGGGTTTATCAGCGTGGTATTCTTCTTCAGAATCCTGCGGCCCCTCCTTGTCAATGCAGTTCCGTTCTCGACAGTCGAAACCTTAGAGGGGAGGGTCAGCAACCAGCTCAGGAGATGGCTGGAGCTGCTAAAGAGCCTGAGCAGCATTGCGCTCTATGGACACCACAACAAACTGCAACTGCCCTTCAAATCCTTGGAGGAAGAATTCAAGGTAACAAGAGTCAGAGAAGTTGTACAGTACACGGACTCAAGTGATCCGAAGGTGGTTAGAGCAGGGAACCAAGTGAGAACTGGCAGGAAGTGGAGGGCAGAGGAAGCTGTGCAGGAAGCAGAGGCAAGGCTGCGTCACAGGAGACTGGTGGGATGGGTCACATGAGGCCGAGCTGGGTTAGGATCCTTTCCAACTCCCCAAATAGAAAGCATCAGAAGGAAGGAAAGACTCTGACTAGCTCAGGAGGAGGTGAGGGCGGCAGTGGAGAAGACAAGAACCTGCAAGGCGGTGGGAATGAAGCAGCAGGGAGCTTGGACAAGATGGGAGAATGCGGTTGAGAGGAAAGTGACCTGGGCTGAGCTTTAGAAAGCCGAACCACACCGCATCCAATTTCAAATCCAGGCAGTGTACGATGTGCTTCCAAGCCCATTAAACCTGCACACATGTGTCAAGGCGGAGTCATCTGTGTGCCCACTGTGGTCCAACCGAGGAACCCTGGAGCACATCTTCAGCAGCTGTACAAGGGCACTGGGTGAGGGACGGTACCGATGCAGGCATGATAAAATCCTGAAGAACATCGTTGAAACCACCATCGCAGGAGTTGAGTGGGCGAAGCGATCCCGATCCTACAAGCAGACCATTGCCTTTGTCAGAGCTGGGAGCAGCCAATACCCGCCAAAAGAACATCTGCCGGGATCCTGACCTGTGGAAGGGAGTGGCAGCTGATGGTGGATCTTGAACGGAAGCTGAAGTTCCCAAACCATATCGCAGCCACCACACTGCGACCGGACATTGTCCTTGCGTCTGAGTCTACTAAGCAAGTGGTGCTGCTGGAGCTGACAGTCCACTGGGAAGATCGCTTTGAAAGGCCTTTGAAAGAAAGCTCTCCAAGTAAGCAGGACTGGTTAGCAGGCTGTATGGAGAGCGAAGAGTCTTCAAGATTCAAAGATTCCAAAAACTTTATTGTCATTCTAACCGTACATCAGCTCTGCAGGGCAGAATGAGACAGTGTTTCTCTGGAGCAGTGCAATCATAACATAACAAACACAACACTAAATAATAAACATAACAATAAATAGAAAAAAACACAACAGCCACATGTCAGTTCAAATCAAGTTATAAGTGTCCAGTGCAAGTTAAAAGTGTCCAAAGCAGAGTCAGATAGAGCAGCTATTTCGTAAACTGACTGCCTGTGGGAGGAAGTTGTTTAGTAGCCTTGTGGTTTTGGTTTTGATGCTCCTGTAACGTTTGCCTGATGGCAGAAGAACAAACAGTTCATGAAGAGGGTGTGAGGGGTCTTTAATGATGTACCGTGTCTTCTGGAGGTATCGACTCTGGATCAGATCTTGGACAGAATGTAGGGGGACTCCAATAACGTTCTCTGCTCCCCTAACCACCCTCTGCCAGGCGTTTTTGTTGACAGCACTGCAGCTGGAGTACCAGGTTGTGATGCAAAAGGTCAGCACACTCTCAACCACGCCTCTGTAGAATGTACTTAAGATGTTAGTGGGGAGTGATGCTTGTTCAAGCTTCCTCAGAAAGTGCAATCTCTGCTGGGCCCGTTTCCCAATCCCAGTGGTGTTCCTGGACCAGGTGAGATTGTCCGAGATCTGCACCCCAAGGAGCTTGATGTTTTCCACTCACGCCACTGTGGAGCCTCTGATGCTGAGGGGTGTGTGCTCAGGCTGAGACCGTCTGAAATTGACGATCATCTGCTTGGTTTTGGTGACATTAAGCATCAAGTTGTTATCCCTGCACCAGCTCTCTAGGTGTTTGACCTCCTCCCTGTACATTGTTTTTCATTATTTTTGCTGATGAGCCCCACCACTGTGGTATCATCTGCAAGTTTAATGATCAGGCTCTCCTTGAATCAGGCTGTGTAGGTTGGATGTAGACAGAGCCTTCAGCAATTTGGGCATCGAGAGAGAGAGGAAGAGAGCAACCATCTGCAGTACCACCGATGTGGCGGAGAGGGCCACAAGTTATCTGTGGCTCAAAAGCGGGGAGCCATGGAGTCATAGGTAGCTAGCCATCTGGACACAAGCTGGGGTCTGATCATCCCCGGCTAGATCACCTGGAGGAGCGTGTATGATGTCGAAAGACCCAAAACACTCGATGATTCCAAGAACATCACTGAAGATATGTCCAGAGGCATCAGTAGATGTATGTACTCAGTATCTTTATTTATGAATCATATGCTCTTTGTTTTCAAAATTGAGCATAAAAATCCGGGAAAAGTTTGAGGCATAAAAACCAAAAAAATCAAAATGGAATGTTAACAGTTTAAAGGTATTCATACACGTTTGCTCAGTACCAAGTTGAGTCAACTGTCACAGATATTAGAGCCAGTAATCATTTTGGATAAGCTTCTCTTAGCTCTGTACAACTTGATGAAGCAAGGCTTGTCCATTCCTCCTTGCAATATTACTGAAGCTGTGCTGGATTAGGTGGGTAGTGCCGGTGGATAACACTCCTGAGGTTTTGCCAGAGATTTTCAATTGGTTTACCGTCAGGACTCTGACTGAGCCATTGAAGGAAATCAATTTTCCTCATTTGAAGCCACACCATAGTTGATTTGGCCGTGCTCTTCGGGTTGTCCTGGTATAAAATGAACTTCCTCCCCAGTTTAAGTTTTCGAGAATTTTATAAAGATCTCTCTGTATTTATCAGCATTCACCATCCCGTTAATCCTGACTAGAATTCCATTACTTGAATGTATTCCACAGCATGATGTTACTTCCACTGTACTTTACAGTGGGTTTGGTATAACCTAGCTGATGTGCAGTATTAGATTACCACCACCAACAAACTGTAGGTTGAGGCCACAAAGTTCCAGTTTAGTTTCATACAACCACCATACCTTATTACCCAGCTTTACTGTATCCTCAAAGTGATGTTTTATAAAGTATGTACGGACAAGTATACAGTGGCATACAAAAGTTTGGGAACCCCGGTCAAAATTTCTGTTACTGTGAACAACTAAGCAAGTAAAAGATTACCTGATTTCCAAAAAGCAAAAAGTCAAAGATCACACATTTCTTTAATATTTTAAGCAAGATTACTTTTTTTATTTCCATCTTTTACAGTTTCAAAATAACAAAAAAGGAAAACGCCCCGAAACAAAAGTATGGACAACCTGCATGGTCAGTACTTAGTAATACCTCCTTTGGCAAATATCACTGCTTGTAAACGCCTTCTGTAGCCAGCTAAGAGTCTTTCAATTCTTGTTTGGGGGATTTTCGCCTATTCTTTCTTGCAAAAGGCTTCTAGTTCTGGGAGATTCTTGGGCCGTCTTGCATGCATTCTCCTTTGAGGTCTAACAACTGATTTTCGATGATTTTTAGATCGGGGGACTGTGAAGGCCATCGCAAAACCTTCAGCTTGCACCTCCTAAGGTAGTCCATTGTGGAATTTGAGGTGTATTTAGGATCATTATCCTGTTGTAGAAGCCGTCCTCTTTTTATCTTCAGCTTTTATACAGACGGTGTGATTTTGCTTCCAGAATTTGCTGGTAATTAATTGAATTAATTCCTCCCTGTACCAGTGAAATGTTCCCCGTGCCACTGGCTGCAATACGAGCCCAAAGCATGATCAACCCACCTACGTGCTTAACAGTTGGAGAAGTGTTCATTTCATGATATTCTGCACCCTTTTTTTCTCCAAACATACCTTTGCTCATTGCGGGCAAAAGCTACTATTTTAACTTCATCAGTCCACAGGACTTGTTTCCAAAATGCATCAGGCTTGTTTAGATGTTCCTTTGCAAACATCTGATGCTGAATTCTGTGCTGAGGACGCAGGAAGGGTTTTCGTCCAATGACTCTTCCATGAGGGTCATATTTGTGCAGGTGTTGCTGCACAGTAGAACAGTGCACCACCACTCCAGAGTCTGCTAAATCATCCTGAAGGTCTTTTGCAGTCAAACGGGGGTTTTGATTTGTCTTTCTAGCAATCCTACGAGCAGTTCTCTCGGAAAGTTTTCTTGGACATCCAAACCTCAACTTGACCTCCTCCGTTCCTGTTAACTGCCTTTTCTTAATTGCATTACGAACTGAGGAAACAATTACCTGAAAACGCTTTGCTATCTACTTGTAGCCTTCTCCTGCTTGTGGGCATCAATTATTTTAATTTTCAGAGTGCTAGGCAGCTGCTTAGAGGAGCCCATGGCTGCTGATTATTGGGACAAGGTTTGAGGAGTCAGGGTATTTATAAAGCTTTGAAATTTGCATAACCTGGCCTTTCCTAACGATGACTGTGAACAAGCCATAGCCCGATCAAGCTAATTAAGGTCTGAGACCTTAAGTCTCTGGGGGTGTGCAAACTTTTGCATGATTCTCCTTTCCCTTTTATCATTTTAAAACTGTAGAAAACAACAAAAAAAACACTAATCTTGCATAAAATGTTGTAAAGAATGTTTCGTCTTTAATTTTATGACCTTTGCAGATCAGGTCATCTTCTACTCACGTAACTATTCACAGTAACAGAAATTTTGACCAGCGGTACCCAAAATTTGCATGACACTGTATGAGTTTTCTTTTTCCTCTTTTGCCAGATGTTCTACATTTCCATTCTTCCCCGAAAACGCTATTTGTGAGAACACATAGACATCTTGGAACCAGGAAATTAATCTCCAGCTGCAGCCACTGACTTCAGCAAGTTACCCAGGGTGACTGTTGGTGTCACAGTAGCCTCACCGACAAGAGCTATTCTTCTCCAGTGACTATGTTTAGAGGGGTGCCTGACCTCGGTAACTTGGCAGTGGCTTCATGCCGAATATTTTTCCACTTGTCTTACATTCGGTGGCACTAAATTCTGAGGTACGTTCAGTGCATTTGGGATGATCTTGTACCCCTTCTCAAATTTGTGGTTGTCTATGATTATTTCCCAGACTTGTCTTGAGTGTTCTTTTATCTTCAGTTTGGTTTGGTCACTTGCAAATCTACCATACTCTTGGACCTTCCAAAGAGAGGTGTACTGATTATTCCGAATTCATTGAAAATAGGTGATTCCCCCAGTTTTCAATATCAACAAACTGGGTGAGTAAGTTAAATCAGTATATTGCACCTACAGAAAGGACAAGGACAGCATGTCCAGGCAACTCTGAATGTCAATGTGTATTGAGTGATTAACTGAAAAACAAATATAATAAATATGTTGCAGGGAAAGAACAGTGAATACTGGAGAGGTCTTTCAATACTATCAAGAGTGTACAGAAAGACGAAATCAAAAGGGCAACACAAGTCAAATATTGTCAGTGGCAACTAAGATAAAGGACGTTGTTAATAATGACAATATAAGTATATTGATAAGAGTTTATCTCGAATAAAATTCTCAGCCTTCCAGCGGGTACGGGTATCCATTAAAACTGATGTTTTGATAACAAGCTCTTCCATCGTCTTCAGGCATCATGCCTGGGCATGCCTAATCCGATAGAGTTTATACGTTGGTGGTCAGCCATTCCTGATTCTTTAGTCCTCGTCCTATCAGGTTTTCACTCTCCCACCTTAAAATCGACTTCCAGTTCTTACTTAAAGCGCGACCTTCGGCTTTGTTATTTTTTCTTCTTCTAGTGTCCTTTCAATGGCATCCTTTACCAGTCGGTTTCAAAAAAAACATTGGCGCAGAACAGTCGTTTTGTGCCGTCGAACTCAGTCCTATGGCCATTACGATTGCAGTGTTCCACTATCGCTGATTTCTCTGGGTAACTCAAGCCGATACACCTCCTGTGCTCCTTGATGCGGGTTTCCACCATGCGACCCACCTGGTCAATATATGTTGTTCCACATTCATCCCGAATCCTGTAAACGCCAGCTGACATGAGTCAGTCATCTTTGACCATCATAAGCTGTGACTTGTGCTTCCTTATCGATTTGTGGGTGGTACTAATCGGAATTTTCTTCAGCATCCTGGAGATCCTTCCAGAATCCATGTAAATATAGTGGAGAACACGTCGTTACTGGCTGTCTTCTCTATATTTCCACAGTGTCTGGAAGGGTCGTCTCCATCAAATCTCTTCTTGTTCTCCTGTCCTCTAGGGAATAAAGCTCAAACACATTCAACTTTTCCCTGTAACTGACGTCCTGAATTCCTGGCATCATGCTTGTAAATTTTGTCTGCACGTTTTCATTCTTACTGATAACTTTCCTGCAGATATGTGACCTGTACAGGACACAATACCTTAAATTAGGCATCATGAATGTCTTACACAACTTCAACACAACACCCCAACTTCCTTACTTTGATTTATGAAGGCTCGTGGATCAAAAGCTTTCTATAAAACACTCTATACATTTGTGAAGGAATTATGGATCTGTATTCCCAGACGCCTCCGTTCTACAATTCTTCGCAGTGCCCCAAGGCTCACTCAACAAGTTATCTGCATGTGTGTCCTCCCAAACACTTCATACCTGTCTGCATTAAATTCAATCTGGCATGTTTACATCTTTACCCGATGACACTGTAAACTTTGATAACCTTTCTTGCTGTCCACTCTGCCCCCAGTCTTGGTGTCGTCCGCAAACTTGTTGATCATATTTAGCACATTATAATCCAGATCATTGATATTTCTTACAAACGACAACAACACCAGCACAGTTCCTGCATCCTCCCATTCGTCACAAGCCTCCAGTCAGAGAGGTAGCATCTACTACCATTCTCTGGCTTAGTCAACAAAATCAAACTGTAATGCATTTCACTAACACACCGCGAATGCCATACGACTGAACGTTCTTGAACAACAACCCATGCAGGCCCTTGTCAAAGCTCTTGCTAACGTCCATGTAGACAACATCCACTGCCTTTCCTTTGTCAAATTTCCTGGTATATTTCTTGGAAATGTCTTTAATAAGTTAGCTTCCACTCTTTCCTTGCACAGAGAATATCACAAATTCACTACTCCCTTTTAAATCCAGTTTCCTATCAACTCCATCCTAAATCTATTCCTCATAATATTGAAGTTATGACCCCGAGTTTTAGTTTAGAGGAAAGCACTTTACTGTCTTTATCTCACCTTTCACTTTCACAATTCTTATCTTTTTCTACGGTTCCCTCTCATTCTTCTGAATTTCAGCATGCATAATCGCAGTCAATTCAACCTCTGCTCATTGACAAACTCACCATCAATATGGTCATCCTGCTCTGCAACACCAAGGAAACCAATAGTTTTCCTCAAGAGAGGAAACCGGAACAGCATGCAATACACAAAGTTCAAAGTAAATTTGTTATCTAAGTACAATAAGTATATGTCACCATTACCACTTTGAGATTCATTTTCTTGCAATTATACACAGTAGAAAACGAAATAACACAAAATCAAATAAAAACATACAACGACTGAGAAACAATCAAGGAGCAAAGGACGACAATCTCTGCAAATACAAATAAACAAACAAATTAATAATACTGAGGGTACGAGTTGGAGAACCAATGATAGTGAGCACATGATCTCATCAGAACCCAAAATAATCAACTGAAGGATCCTCTGTGAGAGGAAAGAAACCGACGTCGATTCAGGAGAGCCCCGTACTAGGATAATGGTAATGCCGAATTTTTGATATTAACTGATTTCTTGCTGAAAATGTTAACTATATAGGAAAAAAAACAGTGAGTCTAGTTGTTGGCATAGGAGTTAATGGGAGAAAATAAAGGCGGGATGGAGAAGGTGAGGACCTGAGACTGGCTCTGAGTCTGGCTGGTTAAGAAGTAAGTTATAGCACTGAGTAACTCGATTGCTGTCCACTATCCACAAAATTATGCTGTTCAGAGTTTAAAGTACATAATCACACATAATATGATACATAATCTGGAAACTTGTCTCCATACAGGCAGCTAGAAAATGGATAATCCCAATGGAATGCATTAAAGAAAGACCATTGAATATCTAGATTTATAGAAATTAAAAATAAAATTAAAACAAATCGTGCAAACAACAAAAACGATCAGACACCTGAAGTTCACGAGAGTGAGAGAGTGGGTCGAGGGCTGTGAAGCCAGTCATCACTGCAGCCGAGTAGCCAGAGCCTTGGTTAAGTGGAGATACGAGTAAACCTCGCTGAGCAGCCAGCTGAACCGGCCCGTCCCTTGCCTTCGGCCCCGACTCCCTGACCTGGCATTTAAATCGATCAAACCTCAGGTGTTTTCTCGCTCGGAAGCCTGAGCCCGGGCCCAGCCAACTCTACTCTGCATTGTGTCCGCTTTCCTCGCCTCAGTTCTGTCACATCGAATCAGCTCTCAGTCTGCTCCAGCAATGACCAAACATTGTCTCATTCCCCACTCTCCGGCCCGGGCACGTCTCGTACAACCGCCTTGAATCTTTAATTCTTCAGTTCACACCGCAAAAATGCCAGGTTGTACAGGCGATTGGAAAGCTCAGCTCCGATAGGAAAACAATAGGCTATTGATTGCAGTGATCGTTTACTTGAAAATGTATGATTCATAAAGTAGTTAGTGGTTTTGTTTGATACCGATAAGTGATCGCTGTGCTTCATCTGCGCCATCTTAAACCGGAGTGTCCTCTCCCTGGTGCCAGGGTCAGGGACGTCTCAGAGCAGCTATAGAACAGCGGGCCAGTGTTGATTCAGACATAATTGGTGGTTTGCGTCGGAACCAATGGACAGGTAGAAAAGGGGTGATGTCCCACACGGTGAATGTAGAGAGTTAGGGAAGAAGGTGAAGAGCAGGACCTGAAGGTGAAGAGCAGGACCTGAAGGGTTGTAACCTCCGGGTTACTCCCGGTACCGTGTGGCAGTGGGGGTAGGAACAGAAAGTTAGAGCAGATGAATGTGTGACCGAGGAGCTGGTACAGGGCAGGTTTCAGGACTCTGGATCATAGATTCATGGATTCATAGAAAAGTACAGCACAGAAACAGGCCATTCACCTATACTGGGACCATATCCCTCAATACCCCTATCACGCTAGCTTCTATTCGAACTTCTCTTAAATGTGGAAATCAAACTTGCATGCACCACTTGAGCTGAGAGCTTGTTCAGATATTCTCATAACCATCTGCGTGAGGACTAATTGAAGAAGAGATAGTAAGGGATTTGAAAGTGGGTGGGGGAGGGGGAGATCCAAAATGATAGGAGAAGATAGGAGAGGGAGGGTGAAGCTAAGAGCTGGAAAGTTGATTGGCAAAAGGGATACCGATTTGGAGAAGGGGGAGGATCATGGGAAAGGAGGCCTCGGAAGAAAGAAAGGGGGAGGGGAGTCCAGAGGAAGATGCAGCACAGGCAAGGAGTGATTGTGAGAGGGACAGAGAGAGAAGGAAAAAAGGAGCAGAATAAAGAGAAATAAGGGATGGGATAAGAAGGGGTGGAGTGGCATGAAGACATGAGGTTGTTTTGGCAATGACGGTGAAGTATATTCCAAAGAGGTTCTACAGGTATATTAAGAGCAAAAGGATAATAGAAACATAGAAACATAGAAAATAGGTGCAGGAGTAGGCCATTCGGCCCTTCGAGCCTGCACCGCCATTTATTATGATCATGGCTGATCATCCAACTCAGAACCCTGTACCAACCTTCCCTCCATACCCCCTGATCCCCATAGCCACAAGGGCCATATCTAACTCCCTCTTAAATATAGCCAATGAACTGGCCTCAACTGTTTCCTGTGGCGGAGAATTCCACAGATTCACCACTCTCTGTGTGAAGAAGTTTTTCCTAATCTCGGTCCTAAAACGCTTCCCCTTTATCCTCAAACTGTGACCCCTCGTTCTGGACTTCCCCAACATCAGGAACAATCTTCCTGCATCTAGCCTGTCCAATCCCTTTAGGATTTTATACGTTTCAATCAGATCCCCCCTCAATCTTCTAAATTCCAACGAGTACAAACCCAGTTCATCCAGTCTTTCTTCATATGAAAGTCCTGCCATCCCAGCAATCAATCTGGTGAACCTTCTTTGTACTCCCTCTATGGCAAGGATGTCTTTCCTCAGATTAGGGGACCAAAACTGCACACAATACTCCAGGTGTGGTCTCACCAAGGCCTTGTACAACTGCAGTAGTACCTCCCTGCTCCTGTACTAGAATCCTCTCGCTATAAATGCCAACATACCATTCGCCTTTTTCACCGCCTGCTGTACCTGCATGCCCACTTTCAATGACTGGTGTATAATGACACCCAGGTCCCATTGCACCTCCCCTTTTCCTAATCAGCCACCATTCAGATAATAATCTGTTTTCCTATTTTTGCCACCAAAGTGGATAACTTCACATTTATCCACATTAAATTGCATCTGCCATGAATTTGACCACTCACCCAACCTATCCAAGTCACCCTGCATCCTCTTAGCATCCTCCTCACAGCTAACACTGCCACCCAGCTTCGTGTCATCCACAAACTTGGAGATGCTGCATTTAATTCCCTCATCCAAGTCATTAATATATATTGTAAACAACTGGGGTCCCAGCACTGAGCCTTGTGGTACCCCACTAGTCACTGCCTGCCATTCTGAAAAGGTCCCATTTATTCCCACTATTTGCTTCCTGTCTGCTAACCAATTCTCTATCCACATCAATACCTTACCCCCAATACCATGTGCTTTAAGTTTGCACACTAATCTCCTGTGTGGGACCTTGTCAAAAGCCTTTTGAAAATCCAAATATACCACATCCACTGGTTCTCCCCATCCACTCTACTAGTTACATCCCCAAAAAATTCTATGAGATTCGTCAGACATGATTTTCCTTTCACAAATCCATGCTGACTTTGTCCGATGATTTCACCGCTTTCCAAATGTGCTGTTATCACAACTTTGATAACTGACTCCAGCAGTTTCCCCACCACCGACGTTAGGCTAACTGGTCTATAATTCCCTGGTTTCTCTCTCCCTCCTTTTTTAAAAAGTGGGGTTACATTAGCCACCCTCCAATTCTCAGGAACTAGTCCAGAATCTAACGAGTTTTGAAAAATTATCACTAATGCATCCACTATTTCTTGGGCTACTTCCTTAAGCACTCTGGGATGCAGACCATCTGGCCCTGGGGATTTATCTGCCTTTAATCCCTTCAATTTACCTAACACCACTTCCCTACTAACATGTATTTCGCTCAGTTCCTCCATCTCACTGGGCACTCTGTCCCCTACTATTTCTGGAAGATTATTTATGTCCTCCTTAGTGAAAACAGAACCAAAGTAATTATTCAATTGGTCTGCCATGTCCTTGCTCCCCATAATCAATTCACCTGTTTCTGTCTGTAGGGGACCTACATTTGTCTTTACCAGTCTTTTCCTTTTTATATATCTATAAAAGCTTTTACAGACAGTTTTTATGTTCTCTGCCAGTTTTCTCTCATAATCGTTTTTCCCCTTCCTAATTAAGCCCTTTGCCCTCCTCTGCTGAACTCTGAATTTCTCCCAGTCCTCAGGTGAGCCACTTTTTCTGGCTAACTTGTATGCTTCTTCTTTGGAATTGATACTATCTCTAATTTCTCTTGTCAGCCACGGGTGCACTACCTTCCTTGATTTATTATTTTGCCAAACTGGGATGAAATTGGTCCTGTTGAAGATCAGAGTGGTCGGCTATGTATGGAACCAAGAGAAATGGGGGAAATCATAAATGCATTTTTTGCATCTGCATTTACTAAGGAAACTGGCATGGAGTCAATAGAAATAAGGCAAAAAAGTAGTGAGATCATGGAACCTACACAAATCGAAGAGGAGTAGGTGTTTGCTATCTTGAGGCAAATCAGAGTAGATAAATCCCTAGGACCTGACAGGGTATTCCCTCGCACCTTGAAGGAGACTAGTATTGAAATTGCAGGGGCCCTGGCAGATATAATTTGAATGTCAATATCCACGGGTGAAGTGCTGGAGGATTGGAGGATAGCTCATGTAGTTCCCTTGTTTGAAAAGGGATCAAATAGTAATCCGGGAAATTATAGGCCGGTAAATTTGACCTCGGTAGTAGGTAAATTATTGGAAGGAGTTCTAAGAGATAGGACCTACAAGTATTTTGATAGACAGGGACTTATTAGGAGAGTCAACATGGCTTTGTGAGTGGTAGGTCATGTTTAACAAATCTATTCGAGTTTTTTGAGGAGGTTACCAGGAAAGTGGATGTACGGAAGGCAGTGGATGTTGTCTATATGGACGTCAGAAGGGCCTTTGACAAGGTCCCGCATGGGAGGTTAGTTAGGAAGATTCAGTCACTAGGTAGACATTGTGGAGTAGTAAATTGGATTAGACATTGGCTCAATGGAACAAGCCAGAGAGTGGTAGTGGATGATTGTTTCTCTGAGTAGAGGCCGGTGACTAGTGGTTAGCCACAGGGATCAGTGCTGGGTCCATTGTTATTTGTCATCTATATCAATGATCTGGATGATATGTGGTAAATTGGATCAGCAAATTTGCTGATGATACAAAGGTTGGAGTAGTGGGCAGTGAGGAAGGTTTTCAAAGTTTGCAGAGGGATTTGGACCAACTGGTAAAATGGGCTGAAAAATGGCAGATGGAGTTTAATACTGACAAGTGTGAGGTATTACACTTTGGAAAGACAAACCAAGGTAAACATACAAGGTCATTGGTAGGGTACTGAGGAATGCAGTAGAACAGAGGGCTCTGGGAATACAGGTACAAAATTCCCTAAAAGTGGTGTCACAGGTAGATAGGGTCGTAAAGAGAGCTTTTGGTACATTTGGCTTTATAAATCAAAGTCTTGAGTATAAGAGCTGGAATGTTATGGTGAGGTTGTATAAAGCATTGGTGAGGCCGAATCTGGAGTATTGTGTGCAGTTTTGGTCACCTAATCACAGGAAGGATATTAATAAGGTTGAAAGAGTGCAGAGAAGGTTTACAAGAATGTTGCCGGGACTTGAGAAACTCAGTTACAGAGAAAAGTTGAATAGGTTAGGACTTTATTCCCTGGAGCGTAGAAGAATGAGGAGAGATTTGATAGAGGTATATAAAATTATGATGGGTATAGATAGAGTGAATGCAAGCAGGCTCTTTCCACTGAGGTAAGGGGAGAAAATAAAACCGAGGACATGGGTTAAGGGTGAAGGGGGAAAAGTTTAAAGGGTAGATCAGTGGAGGCTTCTTCACACAGAGAGTGGTGGGAGTGTTGAATGTGCTGCCAGATAATATGGTAAATGTGGGCTCACTTTTAACATTAAGGAACAAATTGGACAGGTACATGGGTGAGAGGTGTATGGAGGGATATGGTCCAGGTGCAGGTCAGTGGGACTAAGCAGAAAAATGGTTCGACATAACCAAGAAGGACCAAAAGGCCTGTTGCTGTGCTGTAATGTTCTCTGGTGTCTATGGTTTCTAACAGAAGTTAGAGAAGTCAATGTTCATGCCATCAGGCTGGAGGCTACCCGGTCGGAATATAAGGAGCTGTTCCCCCTTCCTGAGTGTGGCTTCACATTGCCAGTGGAGGAGGCCGTGGATAAACATATCAGAATGGGAATGGAAATGGGATGTGGAATTAAAATGTGTGGCCACTGGGAGATCCTGCTTTCTCTGGCGGGCAGAGCGCAGGTGTTCAGCAAAACGGTCTCGCAGTCTGCGTTGGGTCTCACCAATATATAGAAGGCCACACCGGGAGCACCGGACGCAGTATATCTCCCCAGCCGACTCACAGGTGAAGTGTCGCCCCATCTGGAAGTACTGTCTGGGGCCCTGAATGGTGGTAAGGGAGGGCATGTGTAGCACTTGTTCCTCTTACAAGGATAAGTACTGGGAGGGAGATCGATGAGAAGGGATGGACGGGGGGGGGCAGCGAATGGACAAGGGAGGCGCATAAGAAGCGATCCCTGCGGAAAGCAGAAAGGCGGGTGGGGGGGAGATGTGCTTGGTGGTGGGATCCCGTTGGAGATGGCGGAAGTTACGGAGAATAATATGTTGGACCTGGAGGCTGGTGGGGTGGTAGGTGAGGACAAGGGGAACCCTATCCCTAGTGGGGTGGCGGGAGGATGGGGTGAGAGCAGATGTGTGTGAAATGCGAGAGATGCGTTTGAGAGCAGAGTTGATGGTAGAGGAAGGGAGCCCCTTCCTTTAAGAAAAGGAAGACTTTTCCTTCGTCCTGGAGTGAAAAGCCTCATCCTCAGAGCAGATGCGGCGGAGACAGAAGAATTGCGAGAAAGGGATGGCATTTTTGCAAGAGACAGGTTGGGAAGAGGAATTGTCCGTATAGCCGTGAGAGTCAGTAGGCTTATAGTAGACCTCAGTACATAAGACAGAGACAGAAAAATCAAGAAAGGAGAGTGAGGTGTCGGAAGTGGACCAGGTAGATTTGAGGGCAGGGTGAAAGTTGGAGACAAGGTTAATGAAGTCAATGAGCTCAGCATGGAAAACGCCTGCTTGCATTTACCGGATCTCCGTGACTTCATGTGATACAAGGGTGAGCTGTACAAAAGAGATGGCTTCACTGAAATGGGGTGGTGGTCGGTATCATGACGTTCATCGCTGCTTTGTTCATCACACTTTTTCTGACAAACGATTATCGTAATTGGCAAACAAGAGAAAATCTGCAGATGCTGGAAATTCGAGCAACAAACACAAAATGCTGGAGAAACTCCGCAGGCCAGGCAGCATCTAAGGGAAAAAAAAGTTCTTCTTCCATAAATGCGGTCTAGCCTGCTGAGTTCATCCATCAATTCGTGTGGGTTGATTATCACAAGTAATAGTTTATAGCTTCCCTTTGGAATTGAAGACAATTCGACGTGGCAGAAACGTGGCAAGGTGACGGATCGTTCGCTAACAGCGAGGAGATCACAAGCTTCGATCGATGTCAGCACCGTGCCGAAGGCCAAATGGAGGTGACGAGGTTCGGGAAAGTTTGATTCTGTTTTTCACTGTGGTAACAATGTTAGAGCTGTGAACGGAGCATTGGGCTGAACTGCCCGGAGAAATCACACTTGCCAATGGAACTGCTTCAAACGATGGCATTAAATTTCTTATAATGGACTGTATGAATTCTCAGCTCTGAAGCTGCTTCATGAGGATGAGGGTGAAGTCTGTTATTGCAACTACAGGGTGATGGGATCAGATTTAGGTAACAATACCTGCGTCACCAGTGATATCACAACTTCTGTTAATGGCACTTACAGAATCGGCTGGCAAGCCGACTGTATTTGTTGTCCCAGGGTATCCCCTTTCTATTTAAATGGTGTCCCTGGTCTGAACAAACGCTGTCAGGGGGTTATTACAATTTGGCGAAGGTAGTACCAAATACATACCATCTAGCAGCGTTGAAGGCTGAAGGAGACTGAGCAGCGTTACTGGATTGTAGTGTTCCTGTTCTGGGGACCCACCAGACTGTCTCGTGAGAGGATCGGTATGGCCCCAGAGTTGCGGTAATTGGCTAACGACACAGCCACAGTGCGGCTATAAGTCTGAACATCAATGACATTATCACAAAATGGCAGCAAGCTGCAAAGTTGCCTCTCAAAACTGAGCAGCATTAAACGTTCTGTTGTCTGACAGTGAAGATAGCTGTGCCATCATTGGCCTGGAATAATGGACAAACACCCTTGATATATCTGAGAACATCACCAACTTTAGCCGTGTGGATCCCGTTGGAAGCTGTTAAGGGTAAGAAGTTTGGTCCGGAGTTACATACGACTCTATTATCACCTATGGGACCTATAATTGGCTTCAATCCCTGCTAGGAAGTTTGTGCAACTCCATTTGCTGATAGTAAACCTTGTTTTAATTTCTTGCATGAGAGCCCTCTGCGGAGTGATGGCCCAAAGAACGGCTGCCTACATTGTTGTTCAGCAACCCTCCTCTTCAGGATAGTCGATGACAGGATCACTGAGGAGACCTGAATTCTCTGGACAAAACAACTGCTCCCACAATCCATGTTGTCCTTTACAGAACGAAAGGGAAGTGGGAGGCGCTGCAGCAAGTCAAGTTAACGTAGCGCCTTGGCAGGAAAGTTCACAGATAACGTGCAGTCAACCTAGACAAGAAAGGTCTTTGTAAAGTCTGATTTCCCTTTGCACAGCAGGGGACTGGAGTCATTTTGCGTAGCAAAGCAAGATGAGGATGCAAATGACAGTCAATGTTGGTTAGTTACTTTGCTAAAGTGGTGGGCAATGCGGAGCTGACACCTAAACCCAGGGTTTAGTGTGCTCGGAGTGATGGACTCAGCCGCTGAGTGTAACAACGAACGCTGCGAAATACAGATTCTCCCAGGGAGATTCGAAGAAGCAGTCTGAACACAAAGTGTCCTTCTTCTTGGAAAACTCTACCATTCCGTGCTCACAGCAGCAAGAGATTCCACCTTCCCAATGAGCGCTGAACTGATCACTTCAATGCCAAATTATTTGTTCACCTTTCTTTATCTTTTGAGCAGTAAGATCAGTATCTCTCCGTCGAGGAATTGAACCCCTTTCTCCCCCGTGACAGGCGGGGATACTAACTACTATACTAACGGGGAATTACTGTTGGTATAACATTTGAAGTACATATAAGAGCTCAAGACGGTGAATAGAGTTCCCTTGTTGTTTTTTGAGTGCAATATTGGGGTCAGTGTCATTCCCACAGAGGTGTCTCAGTTTCCTCCAGCGATTCAGTCACCGTTGTGTTCAAGGATTAGCGAAAGGAAGTACTCTCGTTCGAACTCAACTCCGTCTTGTTGAAAAGTAATGCGACAGGGCGGAAACGATGTGTAGCTCTTCGAATTTTGAAGGGATCATTCTCACTTCAGTCCGATTCCGTGCCAATTACTGGGAGTTTTGTATCTCCGGTCTGTAGAAAGATGCCGCCGTCACTTGGACATAACAGGAACTGCAGCACAGTCAGGAATCAGAGTGACCAGACTCAGAAAGCAGCTCGAGCCACAGTCAAACACCCCTGGAGACGATTCAGGACCCAAGCCTCCTGCAGAATGATGGCACAATGGTGATATAATGGTGAACATCGCGGTCTCACAGAAAATTGACGCAGGTGTGATTTCCAACGATCGCATTTAGCAGAGTTTTCATCCTTCATCGAAACTATCAGAAATAAACTCTTCATAGAACCCGATCTGCGCAGACTTCTTTCGGCCGACTGGTCAAACCTGCTAAATAGCGTACGAGTTCCCGAAATTGTTTATATCCATGATTGAGTATAAAATTATTATTCACCCTGGGCTGGCCAGTCGATCAAGGATGGATTTCCTATCTTTCACATTTTCTCGATGAACCGACCAGTGCAGCTTCCTGTTGTCACTGTAACCCAGACTCCCACAACAAACTAAAACGTATCCAAACCTGTCAGATGATGTGTTTACCCTGAGTGTGTCATTCTACACACCACTCAATCTGCCTATCCCTGTGGGATCCCTCTCCACACCCTCTCTCCAGTACACGATTAAATTAAACCCTCCTTTATTGGGATTAACAAATGTAAGATAGAATCGCAGACTCATGCCACCCTGAAACAGGCCTTTCGACCCACCACGTCCATGCTGACAATCAAGAACCGATCTCACCAGAGTAAAAATAAATCAACTCACTTACGAACTGATTTATTGCCTTCAGTGCCTTGCTGGTTGAGGTGCTTGCCCAGACAATTCTCTAATGTTCTGCGTGTATCTGCCTCCGGCAAGGGTTCCAGTTTCCAAACACCGTCTTCATGAAATTCCTAATCTGATGCTGTCTAGGTTTACACACGTCAGGACATTATACCAGCATTCAGATAGGCCCCGGCTAATTTGATATGACCTTCAAAGATCTCCGTCACCTCCAGCACTCCATGGATACAATCGCACTCTATCCAGTCTCCGCTTACACGGGAACTCTCCATCTCAGCCAAAATCCTTATGAATATCCCCTGCATTCAACGCTTCAGTCCGTTTACAGAGTGCGCAGAAGTTTCGTTTCTCGAATCTGTGGTAAATTAGACAAGTCGTAAATGGTAAACACAAAATAATCCGCAGATGCTGGGGTTAAAGCAACACTCACAACACGCTGGAGGAACTCTGCAGTTCGGGCAGCATCCGTGGAAACGATGAGTCGACGATTCGGGCCGGAAACCTTCGCCAGGACTGTAGGGGGAAGGGGCAGAGGCCCCATAAAGAAGGTGGAGGGAGGGTGGGAAGGAGAAGGCTGGTAGGTTCCAGATGAAAAACCAGTAAGGGGAAAGATAAAGGTGTTGGGGAAGGGAGGCAGGGAGGTGATAGGCAGGAAAGCTGAAGAAAGAATAGGGGAAAACAGAATGGGTAGTAGAAGGAGGCGGGACCATGAGGGAGATGGTAGGCAACTGGGGGAGGGGGCAGCTTGACATAGGGATAGGGGACGGGAGTAGGAGGGAATTACCGGAAGTTGGAGAATTCTCTGTTCATACCAAGGAGCTGGAGACTACCTAGACTGTATATGAGGTGTTGCTCCTCCAACCTGAGTTTAGCCTCATCATGGCAGTAGAGGAGACCATGTATGGACATATCTGAATGGGAGTGGGAAGCAGAGTTGAAGTGGGTGGCTACTGGGAGATCCTGTCTGTTTTGGCGGACGGAGCGGAGGTGCTCGACGAAGCGGTCCCCAATTTGCGTCTGGTTTCACCGATGTAGAGGAGGCTGCACCGGGAGCGCCGGATGCAATAGATGACCCCAACAGACTCACAAGTGAAGTGTTGCCTCACTTGGAAGTGCTGTTTGGGGCCCTGAATGGTGACAAGAGAGGAGGTGTAGGGACAGGTGTAGCACTTGCACTTACAGGGATAAGTGCCAGGTGGGAGATCTGTGGGGAGGGACGTGTGGACCAAGGAGTCGCGGAGGGACCGATGGTTTCGACCGAATGGCCATGGGCCCAACACACTTCCGCTGAGCCACTCTGCTATTGGCTGAACGTGGTGTTGCGCTGCTCCGTTATGGAAGCTTCTAATCTTTTCTTTTATTTTTACTTATCGGTGTTCTGCTGACATCACATCGTTTCCCTTAATAACTGGTCTTCGTCGATTTATTTCGCGCCTATCTCTCTGCCCGTGTCTCTGTTTTCTTTTCCGTGTTTCCTACCCCCGGCCCCATCCTGTCCTTATCTCTGTGCTCCAACCCATTCGGAGGTCTCGTTCCAGGCATGTCAGCAATGAATGTATTTTGCATTATCTAATCAACACGATTTCAGTAGCCCTGCTGTCACACATTCTGTTTATCTTCCATTGTGTCTATACTGCGTTCTCCCTCTTTGTCTGTGGGCTGTTCTTCGGGACAAACATCAATGGGTCGAACAATAGAGAGCCGAAATTAGCCAAAGGACACCATTTCCTCCTGTCGGTATTTTGCAGCTTACGATAGTTTCACTCACACCTAGGTGACTTAATTTAATGAATCCCGAGGTCTCGTTAACTTCTCAGCCCGTTGATGTAATTGAATAAATAACACAATGAAATAGATCGCGGTGGATCCCGCTGTTGTGCTTTTCTGGCTCGTTGGTGTAAAAACCGGGGACCGAGTCTTTTGGCCTACTCCGGATGCTCCGGGAGCGGATCTGTTATCCAGTCTGGTTCGGAATGCTGTTAGCTTGCTTCTCTTGTTTGCACGATGTGTGTTTCTTTCTCTCTCCTTCTCTGTGCATTGGCTTTTGGTCTGTTTAAAATTGGATTATTCGAGTTTCTTGCCTTGTGGCTGCTTATGAACAGACAAATCTCAAGGTGTATAATTTATACCTTCTTTGATCATAAATGTGCGTTGAATTTGAATCCTCTCTCGTTAATAGATTTCGCCTCTATTGCCTCTGAGAAAGGGAGATCCAAACAACCCCGTTCTCCTGCCTGCAGGTAGGGGCCCGTACTTCAGGAAGGATACCTTTAGTGAACGAGAGAATGCGGCAAGTGGTCACTAGACTTGTCCGCTGAGGAGACCTTAAACACTGTGGGCTGATACTGTCTGGAATAATCTCATTTCTTCACACACTCACGGAGCCCCATGGTTAGGAGTTCTGAAGATGTCCGACTCAACAGGAAAGCAGTTCAGTCCATGTTGGTAGCAGATGATCAGTCGAATGTTAAGAGTGACCAGAGTCACTCAGCCGACAGAATTTCCAATGAACACCCTGAATTTATAAGAACCTACACGAGGAATGATGGGGATTGATTACTGATGGTTACTATGGATCAGTTTGCAGAAGCTCTGGACTGCAAACAATGCCTCTTCTCCCCACAGTACATCAGCTGCTCTGTCAATATGTTCCACATCCCCACCTCACTGTCTGGCTATACACCTTCCAGTTTCACACCGATTCTAAAACTATATAAAAAGAAAGATATCAAAATATTAGTGAGTGTGTAAAGTTCAGTGAAATGGGAGGTAACGTTAATCAACATAGTAGCTTAAAATAGAAGGAAGCATTTTATCGGAATGGTAAGGTTTTGTCGCCCTCTGACAGTCAATGTGATTCAGCTGGGCGAGGACGTCAATTCCAAAATGCTTGCTGGCAACCATACAGCATGTTCCAAAACTTCGGTTAAGCAAGCAAGGTATATAGCGAGGAGACCCGAATCCATCAGTAGAGAAATTTTTTTTCAATTATGTAGAGACACAACATCTGGAACACCAAGGGGTGGTGTTAATCGCGGGAAACGAGTAAACTTTATTTTTTTTTAAATTAAATTAATACCTGTGGTGTGCAATTTGTGTTCTGAACCAAGTTCAAGATACAAGGATTGTATATTCTGGAATATAGAGCAGTAAGAACTTGTTACAGAATAGATGTAAAATCCTGAGGGGTCTTAACAAACGGGATGTGATGAGACTGTTTCCTCCTGGATGAGAATATAGACTACAGTCACAACAGCCCGTTGATATGAAATGCTGGAACAGTTGTCCGGTGATTGCAATGCAGAGATGACCATTCAAATGAAACAACTGGAAGACCTGTGTCGCCCACTCCACTCCCTATCTTCGATGTCCGTAGATAAGACGTTCCGTTCGGTGCAGTCCTCTGCCACAATCCTGTCCCAGAGAATAAAGCTGCTGGGCTCCACCAATCTTTCCACCTCGTCGCTAATAGTGTAAAACAGCATCCGTGTCTCGCCCAATAGATTCCTCTCCCGAAAGTCCAAAGTTGCAAGATTAAACTAAATTTATTCCCGAACTATATACACGTCACCATAGGAGCGTCAACAGTAAATGGAACGTAACAACAGCGAATCAATGAAATACCAAACTCAGCAAAGACAGCAAACGAGAAAGGTGAACAAAACCATAAACTACACAAATACAAGAAAGAACAAAGAAAGTGTTAATAGTAAATAATAAATAAATATCGAAAACATGAAGTGATGAGTCTTGAAAGTGAGTCTCTGGGTTGTGGGTACAGTTCAGTGTTGGGTAAATGAAGTTATCCATTCTTCTTCAATAGCCTGATGGCTGAGGGGTGATGGACCTATTGATGGGTTACCTCCTTCCTGATGGCAGCAGCGAGAAGAGAGTATGACCTGGATGGCCGGGATCCGGCATTCCGTGTAGCTGAGCTCAGCGGCGGGGAGGGATTTACCTGTGCTGGACTGGGCCGTATCCATTAATGTTTGTGAGCTTTTCCGTACAAGGGCATTGGTGGTCCCATGCCAGGTCCTCATGCCACCAGTCAATATGCTCTCCACCGCACACCTATGGAAATCTGTCAACATTTTAGATGGCGTGTAGAGGCGCTGCCGAGCCTTTTCTGTAATGAAACGTATGTGCCGGGCCAAGGATTGATAATCTGAAATGATAACACTGAGGAATTTAAAGTTACTCCCTCATCCTTCCCTCGCTGATTCTCCTCGTCCCTCAACATCCGCACTGTGCCCTCACTCGGCTTTTCACATAGATTCCCTTCTCACTTCTTTCATTTCTTGTGCTGAGTTTGCAACTCACTCCCATAACTCCACTTCAGTGATAGCTTAACTACCTCGAAATGTTTCCAGTGCTTCTTCCGTTGGTGTCTTCACAGGAGCGCCGTCTCTCCAAAGGCATAACACGCTGCCAGGAGGTTATGACCATCGCGTATTTATTAATGTCCACATACAACTAATATTAACATAATTCATTTGAGATATTTCCAGGCCTGTTCGTTTTCAATATCTCAACTGTGTTATCACATTTATTCCTTCAGTTTGCTAGTCACTGCGCTTTCTGTATTTAACTTAGTTTGTTTCCGTGTGTGCGGGGGGGGGGGGAGAGTGTGTGAGTATGCGTGTGTATTTGTTTGTTTTCGTGCCTGTGCGTGTGTGTTACTGTTTGTTTACACGCGCGCGCGTGTGTGTGTGTGTGTGTGTGTGTGTGTGTGTATTTCTTTTCACTGGCGGATATAATATCAATTTAATGTCTGGAAACTCATTCCCAGACCAGAGAAACAACTCATATCAAGAGTCTGCTACTGGGAAGGAAAGGGTCAATTTCTTTCATGAAAAAGGTCTTTAAATTACATTTTCTGTGGTACGTTTTGGTATCTGTTAATAGCTTTCTGTTGAATTAATCACACGTAATTTTATTTTTACAATATAAGAACATTTCTCCGAATATCTACTTTACAAAAGATTTGGGAAGATGATTCATGGGTTTAGCAAGACACGGATCAACACACCCAAAATGCTGGAGGAACTCAGCAAGTCAGGCAGTTTTTTCCTTGGAGCGACGGAGGAAGTTATGGAAAAGAGTACAGTCGACGTTTTGGGCCGAGACCCTTCAGGAGGTCTGGAGAATTCAAATGAGGAGTAGAATTGAAAAGTGGGAGAAGAGAGGGAGAAGCCCGGTGATAGGGGATAATCAGCTGCCAGCGTGTCTTTACACCGTCCCACGTGGGGAAGTTAAAACCCAACCCTTACTGTGTCAGTTACAAAGCTACGGTGGAGAAATGGAAAAACTGCCCCTCGTTACAGGGAGGGGCGAACCATCAGCGATAGTCCCCACCGCTCCATCTGTCACTCACTGGTCCGGCCGTGATGGTCTGAACGTGATACGAACAGTTAATCCCGGAGGAGGAATTACTGCATTTGAGGGAAGTGTTTGCAATACATTAATGTCGCGAGTTCCCCTTCACAAGGTGAACTGCTGGTTCAGCACTGAAGGGACTCGGACAGTCATCCAATCATCAGGACAGGATTAGGAAGTTAATGGCACCTCGGGATTGAGTCCCCGTTGTGGGTGAAAACGTCGCTGTTTATGTTTTTAAAAAGCCTCAGAAGTGGGATGAATTGTCTGTCTGAACAATTAAACAATGTAAAACAGAGTCACTGGTGAAATATCGGGAACGAGGTGCAAGACGGTTAGAGCATAAACGGCACAGAGATGATAACTGAGTGGGCCAGAAAGTAGGGAAGAAAGAAAGAAAAGTGGAGAAAAAGAGAAAGAGGAGAAACAGGGAATGAACGAAAGAAACTGGGTATGAATACGGGGAAAAGATGGAATGGACCCAGACATATACAGACCCAGACCCAGACTCAGACAGTGCGTTGTGGGGATAGAACTGGACTCTCTGACGGTGGTGTCTGAAAAGAGGATGCTGTCTAAGTTGCATGCCATCATGGACAATGTCTCCCATCCACTACATAATGTACTGGGTGGGCATAGGAGTACATTCAGCCAGAGACTCATTCCACCGAGATGCAGCACAGAGCGTCATAGGAAGTCATTCCTGCCTGTGGCCATCAAATTTTACAGCTCCTCCCTTGGAGGGTCTGACACCCTGAGCCAATAGGCTGGTCCTGGACTTATTTCCTGGCATAATTTACATATTATTATTTAAATATTTATGGTTTTATATTGTTATATTTATACTCTATTCTTGGTTGATGCAACTGTAACGAAACCCAATTTCTCTCGGGTTCAAAAAAGTATGACTATGACTATGACTATGACTGTGACTAAGACATAAACAGACACAGAAATAAACACATACACAACACACACAAAGCATCCACAACACTCACATACAACAATTCTTTATATTCTCGGCAGCAGAGTGGCGCAGCGGAAGCGTGCCGGGCCCATAACCCAGAGGACGATGGATCGAAACCATCCTCTGCTATATTTTCTGTTGGCGGCAGCGCTTATGCATCCTCGTGTTTTAAAACACAAATGTGTCATATTATGCATCTGTAAAAGGAAACCGGATTTCAATTAAAATTCGTCAATTATTCGTACTTCATTTAATTCTCGTCTCTGTGGCGCAATCGGTGAGCGCGTTCGGCTGTTAACCGAAAGGTTGGTGGTTCGAGCCCACCCAGGGACGCTGGTGATCGTCAGCAGTTTTTTTTTAATCTCTTTCTCATACAAGAGAAAATGTGCAGCAGCAGCTACGGAATAAAGTATACGGTCGATGTTTCAGGCCGAAACCCTTCACAGGTTCATGAAGCAGCCTGGCCTGCTGAGTTCCTCCAGCATTCTGTGTGTGTTGCTTGGATTTCCAGCACCTGCACATTTTACCGTTTGTGATTCGACTTCTGCACTGTGAAGTCTCTTCCATGGAATTGAACTGAATTAACTATTAATTACGTCCTTCACATACATGAGGAGAAAAAAATCTTTACGTTACGTCTCCGTCTAACTATACAATGTACAATTTATAGTAATATGTAATAAATAGTATGTACAACAGGACAGTCAATATAACATAGAAATACGATTGTATCAGCGTGAATTAATCAGTCTGTTGGCCTGGTGGAAGAAGCTGTCCCGGAGCTGTTGGTCCCGGCTTTTATGCTGCGGTACTGACTCCCGGATGGTAGCAGCTGGAACAGTTTGAGATTGGAGTGACTCGGGTCCCCAACAAACCTGCGGGTCTATTTTACACACGCTAGTGATCCGGCAGGTTTTTTTTTCTCTCTCATACAAGAGAAAATGTGCAGCAGCATCTATGGAATAAAGTACACAGTCGCCGTTTCAGGCCGAAACCCTTAGAAACATAGAAACATACAAAACCTACAGCACAATACAGGCTCTTCGACCCACAGTGCTGTGCCGAACATGCACGTACTTTAGAAATTACCTAGGGTTACCCATAGCCCTCTATGTTTCTAAGCTCCATGTACCTATGCAGGCGTCTTTAAAAAGACCCTGTCGTATCCGCCTCCACCACTGTCGCTGGCAGCCCATTCTATGCACTCATCACTCTCTGCGTAAATAACTTACCCCTGACATCTCCTCTGTACCTGCTTCCAAGCACCTTAAAACTGTGCCCTCTCGTGCTAGCCATTTCAGCCCTGCGGGGGGAGGAGGGGGGGAAACACCTTTGACTCTCCACACGATCAATGCATCTCATCTTCTACACCTCCATCAGATCAGCTCTCTTCCTCCGTCGCTCCAAGGAGAAAAGGCCGAGTTCACTCAACCTATTATCATAAGGCATGCTCCCCAATCAAGGAAGCATCCTTGTAAATCTCCTCTGCACCCTTTCTATGGTTTCCAAACCCTTCCTGTAGTGAGGTGACAAGATCTGAGCACAGAACTCCAAGTGGAATCTGACCAGGGTCCTACATAGCTGCAACATTACCTCTCGGCTCTTAAGTTCAATCTCACGGTTGATGAAGGCCAATGAACCGTATGCCTGCTTAACCAGAGAGTCAACTTGCTTTGAGTGTCCAATTGACCCAGATCCCAAGATCCCCCTGATTCTCCACACTGCCAAGAGCTTTACAATTAATACTATATGCTGTCATCATATTTGACCTACCAAAATGAACCACTTCGCACTTATCTAGGTTGAACTCCATCTGCCACTTCTCAGCCCAGTTTTGCATCCTATCAATGTCCCGCTGTAACCTCTGACAGCCCTCCACATTATCCATATCACCCTGAAAATTTGTGGCATCAGCAAATTTACTAGCTCATCCCTCCACTTCCTCATACAGGTCATTTATAAAGATCACGAAGAGTAGGTGTCCCACAACAGATCCCTGAGGCACACCACTGGTCAACGGCTTCCATGCAGGATATGACCAGTCTACAACCACTCTTTGCCTTCTGTGGGCAGGCCAGTTCTGGATCCACAAAGCAATGTCCCCTAGGATCTCATGCTTCCTTACTTTCTCAATAAGCCTTGCATGGGGTACCTTATCAAATCCCATGCTGAAATCCATACACACTACATCTACTTCTCTACCTTCATCAATGTGTTTAGTCACATTCTTCAGGATCATGAAGCAGCCTGACCTGCTCAGTTTCTCCAGCATTTTGTGTGTGTTGCGAGGATTTCCAGCCTCTGCACAGTTTCTCGTTTGTGATTCGACTTCTGTACTTCAAAGTCCCTTTAATGGATGCCTACCCTGAAGAAGTTTAAATCTTCCCTTCGACGGGAGTTCAGTGAAACCCTCTCTCACTGTCGCCCCCTCTGCAATTTCAGCTCTTCTGTTTCTGCTGCGTTTCATTGCGAGCTGGGAAACGCTGCGCTGTCCGGAGGCAGCGCTCCGTACTGCAGTCGCGATGAGTACAGTGGGAATTGAATCTGTTCTACGTGTTTCAGTCACATATACCGAAATACAGTGAAATGCTTCTCTTCCTCTCTGTTCATAGAGATCAAATACACAGAGCATTAGGAGAGGGCAAAGTGAAGCAATAAGCAAATACAGAATAAAGTGTAACAGCCACAGGGAAAGCACGGCGCAGGTAAATAATATGCTGCAGCACCATAACGAGGTGGATTGTGAGGTCAAGAGTCCATCTTATCGTACTAGGGATCCATTCAATAGACACAACTTTCCATGAGACTGTGATGTGTACCTTCTGCTGGATGAAGGAGGGAGACCAGAAAATATCTGGGGCGCGTTGTGTCTTTGATCAGGAATCTGTATGTTCGATTTGACCAGAAAGTGTACGTTTCCTCGAGCAGAGTCCTTGGAACTAACGGACTTCCGGGGTCTAAAGTTATGTTTTTCATTCAATTTGGGGTCCTCGATCCTCCTACATCAGGGACCACCACCATCGTACCTGAGGGATCCATCTGATCCATTAGAGTGAATTTCACTGACAGTAAATTGCCCATGAATTCTGCGTTCATAGTGCTTGGTGAGAGGTTATCTTTTTCAGTCTAAAAGTGTACAACCTGCGATGGCCGGGAATCGAACCCGGGTCAACTGCTTGGGAAGCAGCTATGCTCACCACTATACCACCATCGCCCCATGATGCAAACCAGATTCGGTTACTGAATGATCTCTGATGCTATAAGAGTCTGTAACTCGATTCTCAGTGCCTGAGCTGTTTTCTGAAGGATCATGCCTCACTCTGTTGCAGTTCCTATTCCGACCACTAGATGTCGCGACGTTCCGACAGACCGGAGAAACACAGCTCCTGAGATCCGACTGAAGGGAGAATCGACCCGAGAGATTCGAAGGGCTACAAATGGTTTCCTGCTTGACGTATCAGTAAATGGGAACCAAATTCTGATTATAAATATCCGTTCAAACAAACACGCGGTTAGACTTTAATAGGATCCCTTCCTTTGGCCAGTCCTTGAACTCAATCAGTGACTGAATCACTGAAGAAGTCTGAGACCCCTCCAGTCACACAGTGAGGAGGGGATGGGTAAAATGCTCCACCTCTACACTCAGCAAACAGACATCAGAGTGACTCTACACCCTGACATCCGTGTGACAGGTTACACACTCCTGTTTATTCCTCGTTAGTTTCCCCGCCTGTCACGCGGGAGAGAGGGGTTCGATTCGCCGACGGGAAGACCGTTTTCCTGCTTCAAATGAAGGCGGGATTAGAATATGGGAGAGTCTGGTGTGCAAATAGCCCGCGGCTGGAGAGTCTCCCGAGAACAAGAGACGGTCTGTTCAGCATTTTTTTTCAGTGTTCCATCATCGTGTCTGTACTTCAACGCCGTTCGGCGTTAAACTCGGTGACCGAATCCTTCACTCCGAAACATTAAACCGGGGCTGCTGCTCCAAGATATGAACCCCCGCACTTTCCCACCACTCATGGCGACTCTGTCAGATTCCCTGGGTGACTGTGCGGAGAAGACAGGCAAAGGTACAGCTGGAACACTTTGGAGAGAACCAAACCATGTGGCCGTGTTTACCAACGGGTTCAAAGTCACCCTGCCCCTCCCGCAGCCCCGGACCCTCCGACCAGACGCTCAAAAAGTGCACTGGAGGAAGGTTAGCTTAATGTTTGTGACGTCATTGCAGCATGTACGTAAACGCTGCGTGGCCCCGCCCCTGCACCTGATTGACAGCAGAACCAAGAAGAGGGTTCGAGCTGCTGACTGGCTCCGGAGCAGTAGCGGTTGGTGGCGCTGGCTGTGAATGTGTGGGGATTGTGGGAAATAATGTAGGTTCAGGAGGGGCCCTCCGTCTGGAAAAAGATCCGGAAACTGAGGGTTCTGGTGAATGCGGGAGGAGGTTGGAATGAAGTTGAATTTACATCTGGAATCTGGATCTGGAATAATTTCAAGTGATTTGTTAGGAAAGGCTGGATACTTTGGAAGGAAAAAAGACTTCAAGGTAATGTTTGAATCTGACCTGGAACAGCCTTCTTTCATCAATCCCATTAAATTAACTGCAATAACACACGAAATGCTAGAGAAACGCAACGGCAACTATGGAAAAGAGTTCAGTCGACATTTCGGACCGAGACCATTCATCAGACCTGAGTTCCTCCGGCATTGTTATGTGTTGTTTGGATATCCAGTATCCGCACGTTTTCTCGTTTGAAATTAACTGCAGAGTTGAAATCTGCTTCAGGGAGTATAGAATGTGCTCAAACCTGAAGAGGAGGAGATGTGCCAATCGTTAAGATAAGAAACTGTGAGAAGGCTTTATTGGGTTAAAATAAGATAATATCTCTGTTTCCTGATGAAAATAGAGATATCCGGGGTGTTAGAACTGTCACAAAGGGGTGCTGGGAACGGACCCAAATGCGAGACACAGACATTGAAGTACAAGGAACAGGACTTGACTAGAGTAGGGACGTGACAGGATTCAGACCAGGAACAGGGACAAAAACGCAGACGTGGGCTGGGGAAAGCGGGACCAGGGCTAGAAACCATGGACTAGGAGACAAGCTGGGGCCTTTGCTCTTGAGCTTGGCTGCGGGATCGTCGAGGCTTGGGTTCTTGGAGATCAGAGACAGACTCGGGACCGAACATCAACATAGAGCCGGGACTTAACCTTCGAAAAGCCGGGACTCATCTTTAAGCAACACACATCAAAGTTGCTGGTGAACGCAGCAGGCCAGGCAGCATCTCTAGGAAAAGGTACAGTCGACGTTTCAGGTCGAGACCCTTCGACAGGACTAACTGAAAGAAGAGCTAGTAAGAGGTTTGAAAGTGGGAGGGGGAGGGGGGATCTAAAATGATAGGAGAAGACAGGAGCGGGAGGGATGGAACCAAGAGCTCGCATATCAGCTCTTGTCTGAATGATGACTTGTATCCTCTCCAATTCCCCTACTGAAGCAACAGCAGATGCTGTCTCGTTGGCTCTTCACACAACTCTGGAACATCCTTTCATCAAAGATGCAAACATCTGGATGCCCTTTGTTGATTACAGCTCAGCACACAACACCATCATCCCCTCAAAACTAATCAGTAAACTCCCAGTCCTGGGCCTCAATACCCCCATGTGAAATTGGATCCTGGATTTCCTCAGGTGCAGACCCCAGCCAGTTCAGATTGGCAAAAACATCTCCTCCACAATCTCTATCAGCACAGGAGCACCATAGGGAAGTGTGCTTAGCCCCCAGCTCTACTCGCTTTACACCTATGACTGTGTGGCTGAGTACAGCTCCAACACCGTATACAAGTTTGCTGATGACACCACTGTTGTGGGCTGTATCAAAGGTGGTGGTGAATTGGCATGCAGTAGGATGACAGAAAACTTGGTTGAGTGGCATAATAACAACAACCTCTCAATCAATGTCAGTGAGACCAAGGGACAGATTGTTGACTTCAGCAGGGATCTGGAGGTACATGAGCCAGTAATCAAAGTACGATCAGAAATGGAGAGAGTCAGTAACTTTAAATTCCTGTGTGTCACTCTCTCAGAGGACCGGTCCTGGACCCATCATATAAGTATTACTGTGAACAAGGCATGACAGCTTTTCTACTTCCTCAGGAATCTCAGAGATTCAGCATGCCATTGAAAACTTTGTCAAACTTCTATAAATGTCTGATGGAAGGTGTGCTGACTGGCAGCATTATGAACTGGTATAGGAACACCAATGTCTTTGAGTGGAAATTCCTACGAAGCTAGTGGATTCAGCCCAGCTACATCACGGGTAAAACATTCATAACCACTGAGCACATCTACATGAAACATAGCCGTAGGGAAGCAACATCCATCATCAAAGATCCTCACCACACAGGCAATGCTCTTTTCTCACTGCTGCCATCAGGCAGAAGGTACAGGTGCCTCAGTACACGCTCCACCAGGTTCAAGAACAGTTACTACCCCTCAACCATCAGGGACTTGAACAAAAGGGGATAGATACACTCACGTCAGGAATCTTTTCAGGACTCTGTTACATGGTTATTTCATGCTCATTATTTATTGCTTTTTTTCTGAATTTTCACTGTTTGTTTACAGTTTATAATTCCTCATATTTACAGTTCACAGTAAGTTATATTGATTTGCTAAGAATTGCCGCAGAAAAGAATCTCAGGGTTGTATGTGGTGACATGAATCTACTGTGAGAATAGATTTTACTTTGAACTAGATGGTGATATTTTCGTACCATGAGGACAACTTACTTTGGGTTAAAATTTTGGCTTTGACAATATTTTTCCGTGACGCTCTTTCTTCATGAATTTTTCAGTGATCTAGTTACAAGGTTTTTATCCCAAATTATAAAAGATTATCCAACAAAAATATGCAAAATACAAACATTAAATATGTATAATGCCGCAGAGTCATATTAAAATATGAATATTACTGTCTCTAACACACTCAATTCCCGTGGGTGGGGAGGGAGTCACCGATCCCGGAAATCTCCGTCTGCACCCACTCTGTTTACAATGGTGGCAAGTTTTTCAGCGGCTCCACTGATTGACAGCTCCCTCTGCGCCGCCTCCCGGGCAGCTCACTCACCGTCACGTGACACGTCGAGACAACCAATCAGTGACGGAGTGACGTCACAGATGTCCCACCTCCGTCGTTTCCTGGGGAACGGTAAATCCCGGCTGGTGGCGTCAGGACTATGGCGACGTGGGCTCGATCGTTTCGGCTCCGCTGTGGGATCCGCCTCTCCTCTTCCTACCCGCGGAACAGTGAGTGTCTGTCAGCGCCTCCCTGCACCGGCTCTCTGCCTCAGGTACAATATTTAAACATATTTGCACAGTCACATGGATGGGAAAGGTTGAGAGGGATACGGGCCCAATGCAGGCAGATGGGCCGAGTTCAGGTCGACAACTTGGTCGGCGGGGATGAGTTGTACCGAAGGGACTGTTTCATTTCTGTATAAACCAGTGACTCTATTTTGGGAGTTAATTCCGGATGCCAGCTCTTCTCTGTGTGAAATATTTACCCCTCAGATCCCCTTTGAATCTGTCTTTAGACAGTTTTGTCCAACTCTAATGCAGTTCTTTGGCTGACAAGGCAAGTAGAACACACAACCCTGTCTACCTGTGATGCCACATACAGGGAACTGTGTAACAATATTAGAGGCACATGCACAGGGGCTTCAGTGAGCAAGGCCCAGAGGGTTATGAAACTAATGCAGGAAAGTGGGATTAGTACAGCTGTGCATGATGGAGAGCATAAATGTGATGGACCAGAGGGTCAGTTTCTATCCTGTACAACCCTGACCACAGCAGTCCTCCAATGCAGTGGGGTTTGTCACCTTCATTCTCAGCTGTGAGCTTGTTCCACTGAACCCCTTATCCTCTGAGAAGACATTTGCACCCTCCCACCGTGAGCAAGCTGTCAGCCATCTGTCCTAATATCACCCAGAGTACTTCACCAAATTCCTATTTCAAAGTATTGTAACTGGTGCCCAGGAAATGGGAGCATTTTGGTAGCCTTTTAAGGGGGTTTGTTCAGTACTTGACCATTAATACCTTTGTACAACAAAAATCCACCGTACTGGGTTCTGAATGTTTTAGCTGAGTCCATCCTGAAGTTCTGTGTTTCAGGTTCCCACTGCACTTTCACAGTCAGTGGTTTCTGCATGTCCATAGTGGCCATCGAGAATCTGTCTTTGCTAACTCAGCACTTGGTCTGTCTCCTACCCTGCCTTGGTGATTCAAATGCTCATCCAGATGGTCCTTAAATACCAGCCTGCACCACCCCCTCAGGCAGAGTGTTCCAGATTGTAACCTCCTGGGGTGCGAGGGCAGTTTTCCTCAGATCCTCTCTAAACCACACATTTCTCCCATTCAACTTAGTTGCACACACCGCATACTTGTGTGTATTAAATTCCATCTGCCATTTTTCCAGCTGGTCCACGTCCCATGTCAAGATTAGCAATCCTTCCTCGCTGTCCTCTGCACCCTTAACCTTGGTGTCATCTGTAAATTTGCTGATCCAGTTTAATACATTCTCATCCAGATCATTAATACAGATGGAAAACAACAATGGACCCAGCACCGGGAAGTTCAACCAGGGCAGGATGTACACAGTGAATGACAGGTTCCTGAGAAATGTTCATGAACAGAGACTTTGTGTGTTTCTGCCTCCACTACTTCCTCTGGCGGCTCATTTGGGATACCAGCTATTCTCTGTTACATTGACTGTTCCATTTATTATAAATTACTGTGATTGCATAGTTAGATGGAGACACGATGTAAAGATTCTTACTCCTGATGTATGTGAAGGATATAAGAAATAAAGTCAATTCAATTCAATTCAATTCTCCATGCAAAATATTTACCCTCAGATCACCTTTAAACCTCCTCCCTCTCACTTTAAATCCATTCCCTTTAGTTTTAGACAGTTTCAGTCAGAAAACAGTCTCTGCCTCTCTAACCTTTATATGCCTCACATAATTTTATCCACCTCCATCAACTCACCTTTCAGATCCCCTTTAAACCTCCAATCTCTCACGCCAAAACTACTCCCTTCAGTTTTCAGAGTGAGAAAACTGTTCCTTCCCTAGAAGACCCTGGGGAGTGAACAGTTTCTGCCTACCCATCTCCAGATGATTCCATTAATCCATGAAACTGTCCCCTGCACCAGATTCTCAGCCACACATTCATCAGTGGTATCTTCCTATATCTCTCTGCACTAATAAGTGTCACTGGCGGTAATATGAAGCTTAGTAATTTTAGTTTCTCTCTTCTTCCTCTATATTTACTGCACAGGGCACATCCCGCCTCCTCCCTACATTGCTATTACTAACATGCACCGTCCACCACCATGTCTGGCTGCTCAGCCTTCCATTTGAAATGTCCTGCGACTGCTGCGAGACCATCAGACCATGAAGTACAGGAGAAGAATTAGGCCATTTGGCCCCATGCAGTTTGCTGCACCATTCTGCCAGGGATCAGCAATCATGACAGATCTCTTAACCCTCTCAAATCCTCTTCCTACCCCCACCAAGAATCAAGAACCTCCACATTAAATACAGTCATGTCACTTTTTATTGTCATTTCGACCATAAACTGCTGGTGCAGTACGCAGTAAAAACAAAACAGCATTCCTCCAGGACCATGGTGCTACATGAAACAACACAAAACTACACTAGACTAAGTGAGATAAGAAAAGGTGACACAGAAACTACACTGGACTACAGACCTACACAGAGTGCACAAAACAGTGCAGGGCAGTACAATAAATAATAAACAAAACAATAGCCACAGATTACAAAATAATAATGATGTAGCTGTCAGTCTAGACTCTGGGTATTAAGGAGTCTGATGGCTTGGGGGAAGAAACTGTTACCCAGTCTGGTCGTGAGAGCCCGAATGCATCGGTACCTTTTGCCAGATGGCAGGAGGGAGAAGAGTTTGTATGAGGGGTGTGTGGGGTCCTTCACAATGCTGCTGGCTTTACGGGTGCAGCGTGTGGTGTAAATGTCTGTAATGGTGGGAAGAGAGACCCCGATGATGATCTCAGCTGTCCTCACTATCCGCTGCAGGGTCTTGCCATCCGAGACAGTGCAATTTCTGAACCAGGCAGTGATGATGCAATATCCCCAATGAATTGGCCACAGCCATCTGTGGGGATGAATTCAGAGTCAGAACCAGAATTAAGTTCATTACCACCGGTGTGTGTCATGAAATTTGTTAATTTAGCAGCAGCAGTTTAATGCAGTACATGATAATATAGAAAGAATAAATAAATCAGTATGTGTGTATAGGGATACATATATTATGTAGATTAAAAACAGTGCAAAAACAAATAATATAGTTTAAATAATATACAGTAAATAGAATACATCTATAGAAGTTTTTGAGTGTTTTAAAGTGACAGACCAAATATCTTCAAATCCCTGATGAAATATATCCACTGTCTTGCCTTTTTGATACTGTAGCTGCATCAATATGTTGTGACCAGGTTAGATCCTCAGAGATGTTGACACCCAGGAACTTGAAATTGTTCACTCTCTCCACTTCTGATCCTTCTCTGAGGATTGGTTCGTGTTCCCTCATCGTACCCTTCCTTCAATCAGCTCTTTTGTTTTACTGACATTAAACACAAGGTTGTTGCTGTGATACCACTCAGCTAGCTGGTGTAGCTCGCTCCTGTATGCCCTGTCCTCTCCATCTGAAATTCTACCAACAGCAGATTTGTAGTTGGCTTTTGAGCTATACTTAGCCACACGGTCATGGTTATAGAGGGAGTAGAGCAGTCGGCTAAGCACACATCCCTGAGGTGCACCAGGGCCAGTGTTGATCGTCAGCGAAGAGAAGATATTAATTTGAACTTGAATTGACTTTATTTCTTACATCCTTCACGTACATGAGCAGTAAAGATCTTTACGTTATGTCTCCGTCTAAATGTGCAATCATAGTGATTTATACTCATTGATAATAAATAGAACAGTCAATGTAACATAGAAATGCCCTCAAATCAGTGTGAGTTAATCAGTCTGATAGGCTGGTGGAAGAAGCTGTCCCGGAGCCTGTTGGTTCTGGCTTTTATGCTGCGGTACCATTTCCTGGATGGTTGCAGCTGGAATAGATTGTGGTTGGGGTGAGTCAGGTCCCCAGTGATCCCTCAGGCTCTTTTCTCACACCTGTCTTTGTAAATGTCGTGAATCATGTGAAGTTCACAACTACAGATGTGCTGGCCTGTCCACACCACTCTCTGCAGAGTCCTGCGATTAAGGGAGGTACAGTTCCCATATCAGGCAGTGATGCAGCCAGTCAGGATGCTCTCAATTGTGACCCTGTAGAAAGTCCTTAGGATTTGGGGGCCCATAGCAAACTTCCTCAACTGTCTGAGGTGAAAGTGACGCTGTTGTGCCTTTTTCACCACACAGCCTGTATGTATAGACCATGTGAGCTCAGTAATATTGATGCCGAGGAACTTAAAGCTGTTTACCCTCTTAACCCCGGATCCATTGATGTCAATAGGGGTTAGCCCGACTCCATTAATCCACACATTCTGATTATCACCAGTCTGCACAGATTGTGGTCTCCCGGTTAGGAAGTCGAGGATCTAACTGCAGAGGGACCAGGTTCTGTAGTTTAGTAATCAGGACTGTGGGAATGATGGTGTTAAACACTGAGCTCTAGTCAATGAACAACATCCTGACACAGGCTTCACAGATTCACTACCTTTACTGAGGAAATTACTCCTCATCTTTGTTCTAACAGGGTGTCCTAGTATTCTGACGCTGTGTCCTGTGGTCCTCGACTGCCCACTCCATCCCAGGCCTTTCGATATTTGATTGGTTTCAACAAGATTCCCTCATTCTTCTAAAGTCCATTGAGTACAGGCCCAGAGCCATCAAACAATCCTTGTGCATTAACCCTTTTATTGCCAGGATCATTCTTGTGAACCTCCTCTGGACCCTCTCCTATGCGAGCACGTACTTTTTTAGATAAGGGGCCCAAAATAGTTGACAATATTCCAAGTGTGATCGGACCAATGCCTTATCAATCTTCAGCATTACATCCTTGCTTTTGTATTGTACTCCTCTCTAAATGAATGCTAACATTGCATTTGGCTCTTCCTTACCACCGAATCAACCGGCAAGTTTATCTTTAGGAAATTCTGCACATCTGAGACATGCCTGACCCTGGTACCCAGGAGGGGACACACCATCGTGTCACCTCTCTTGCAGCCACAGAATCTCCTGCACATCCCCTGTACTGTGAGTCTGCTGTCATCACTGCTGTGATTGACCATTCCTCCCGCGGAGCATCGGACCGGGGTGTCAGTACCACCGACCTGACGGGCTGCTGTGCTCTGGTTCGTCATCCTCCCAGGGGTATCCAAATGAGTGTACTTGTTACCGAGGGTCACAGCCACAGGGAGACATTGCACTGTCTGTCTCTTCCCCTTTCCAGTCGTGGTCGTTACCAAACTATTTGCAGCCTGACCTCAGGTTTGACCAACCCACTGAATCTCTGGGTCTGTCCATCTCCAGCTCCATTTCCTTCACACGGTCAGTCAGGAGCGTTACCTCTTTCAGAACCCTGGGGTACAGTTCATCTGGTCCGGGTGACTTATCAACCCTCAGGTCTTTCAGCTTTTTGAGCACCTTTTCCCTTGTAATAATAACTGCACTCTCTTCTCTACCCTCACACCCTTCAGCATCTGGCACACTGCTAGTGTCTTCCACTGATACAAAATACTCATTTAGTTCATCTGCCATTTCCTTGTATCCCTCCCCCAACCCCCAGCGTTATTATTCCTCTGGCCTCATTTTCTAGCAGTCCTTTACCCAGTCTCATCTCTCTTTTATTTTTACGTACTTGAAAAAGCTAAAACTATCCATTTTGATCATGTTTGCCAGCTTGCTTGCATGTTTCATCTCTTCCCTCTTTAGGTTGCTCTCTGTCAGCTGTTAAAGCTTCCCGATCCTCTGTATTCTGAATAATTTTTGCTTGTTGTATGCCCTCCCTTTTGGTTTTACATTAGCATTGACTTCCTTGTCAGCCACGGTTGTACTATTTTGCCATTTGAGTATTTGTTTGTTTCTGGAATACATTTATCCTGCACCTTCCTCATTTTCCCCAGAAACTCACACCATTGCTGCTCTGCTGCCATCCCTGCCAGCATTTCCTTCCAATTTACTTTAGCCAACTCCTCTCTCATACCACTGTAATACCTTTACTCCACTGAAACACTGCTGTGTAAGACTGTACTTTCTCCCTGTCCAATTTCAAGTTGAACTCAATGATACTGAGATCACTGCCTCCTAAGGGTTCTTTTACCTTAAGCTCCCAAATCACCTCCAGTTTATTCAATAACATATAATCCAGTATAGGTGATCCGCTAGTACCTCAATGACAAACTGCTCCAAAAAGCCATCTGTTCAGCATTCAGCAAACTCACTCTCTTGAGATCTATTTCCAACCTGATTTTCCCAATCAACCTGCATGTTAAAATCTCCCATGACTCCGATGAAATCTCCCACAACATTGCCCTTTTGACCTGCCTTTTCTATTTCCTGTTGTAACCTGTGGTCCATATCCCAGAAACTGTTCGGAGGCCTGTATACAACTGCCATCAACGTCTTTTTTACACTTGCAGTTTTTAAACTCAGCTCACAAGGATTCAACATCTTCCAATCCTTTGTCACATCTTTCTACTGATTTGTTACCATTCTTTACCAGCAGAGCCATTCCATCCCCATTGCCCACCTTCCTGTCCCTCTGATACGTTTAACCTTGGGCACTTAGCTCCCAACTACAAACATTCTTCAGCCGTGATTCAGTGATGGTCACAACATTATACATAACCATCCATAATAGGGCAATAAGATTATGCATCTTATTTATGAAACTCTGTGAACTGAGATATAACAGTTTGAGTTCTGCATTTGCTACCCTTCTTCATTCTGCATCCCTCATGCACTGATACTCACCCTGCTGGCTGCAGTTATGTCCTGTCATCTGCCTGCCCTTCCTGACAGTGTGACTGCATGCGATCTTTGTTTTTTTACCATCTGTCCTATCCTGAGTCCCTTCACGCCTGTTCCCACGCCCCTGCCAAGTTAGTTTAACCCTCCCCAACTGCTCTAACAAACCAGCAGTATGCCCACAAGAAAACTAACCTCAGGGTTGTATATGGTGACAGAAATGTATTTTGATAGTACATTTACTTTCAGCTTTGAAGTTTGTAGTAGAGAGCCGGGTGTTGTACTGGTCTGTGCCCTCACTGGCCGGTGCTGTGCTCTGGCAACTCAGTGTGCTTGGTATACAGTGTCAGTGTTTTTACTGAAGTGTGTCCTTATTACACAATTGATCTTGTCCATCCTGGAGCTTGGAAGATTCACTGGCGACCAGAATGATCCTTTCAGACTATTATTGGGCAGAGAATCATTCTGTGATTGTCGAGACTATTTGACTCATCAAGTTAATACCAACTCCTGCTACAACTTTTCCACAGTCCGATTCCCCACTCTGTTCCCACAGCACTGCAGGTCATTTCCCCTGAAGGACCTGTCTAATTCCTCTTTGAACACTGGTTGTTCCTGCCACCACTCTGCTGAGTCCCATATTTCCCAAGGTGAAGTCAAGAATGTCCCCCTCCCTGGTGGACCACATATTGTTTCAGGAAACCTTCCTGAACACAAATAATGCCCCATCCAAGCCTCAGACGATCCAGAACTGGTCGCTGCGTTACTGCAGTACTTGTATCATCCCAGTCCGAAACAGACCCATTATTCTGTCTCAGTATGATAACTGTCTTCAGTCAGTATTAACACACCTTCTTCCCAGTACTGAGCTCTGGTCTTGTGCACCAGCCTGCCATGTGGCACCTTGGCAAATGGCTCCTGAAAATCCAAAAACACCACTTCTCCAACTTCCCATGTAAAGTCTCAAATCTCTGGTATGTTTGTCAAACATGACTGAACATTCAACATCCCAGATTACAGGGTCCAAGACCAGGTTCCAGATGGACAGGGTGTGGAAGAGGCTTTTGGAACACTGGCCTTCAGTCAGGTCACGGAACACAAAAGCTGGAATGAGATGTTGCAGTTGTACAACACGTTGGTTTGGCTACATTTCGCAAATAGTGTTTAGTTTTAGTGACCCTGCTGTATGACAGACATGATTAAGCTGGAAAGAGTGCAGAGGAGATTTGTGGGGATGTTACTGGATCTCAAAGGATTTGTGGAAAGGTGTTTTGGACAATTTTCCCTGGAATGTTGGAGAATGAGTGCTGATATTGCAGAGGCGTATAAAATCATGAGGGATATGGAGGCTGGTCAGTAAATGGAATGAGCTGCTAAGGGGAGTGGTTGAGTCAGGTACATTAAAAAGGTACTTGGACAGGTAGATGGGAAGGAAAGATTTTGAAGTATCTGGGCCAAATGCAGAGGAATGGGACAAGGAGGAGGATAACCTTGTTCATAATGTGGTGTTGAGTGGGTTACAGACACAAGCTCAGTTGGGAACTTTGGTCGTTGTGGAATCTGCGTCAATCTGACTGTAGACCCTGTTGAGTTAGTTCAATGACATTAAACTTTTCCAAACGACTTGTTATTTCTTCATAGATTATAGACTCCAGTAGCTGAAGTGAAGTTAACAAGACCACAGTTGCCTGCTTTTCATCTTCCACCCTTCTTCAACAATGGTTTTCAACTCCACTGGAACCTTTCTGTAACACAGTGAGTTTTGACAAACTTCAATGTCTCTAATTTCTCTCCAGACTTCCTGTGAAAGCCTCCAGTGCAGGTCGTTGGGACCTGGTAAAGTTTGCTTTTAGTCCCATTAGTTTCTTCCTTGTGATGGCGATCGTTACACATTATGGCACAATGTTGAAATGTCACCGTTAGATATCTGTGGGATGGTTGTTGTGCCCCACTGTGAACACTAATGCAAATTATTGAGTTAACATCTCTGCGTGTTCCTTGTTACTTTTAGCTTTTATCTCATCACTGCTTCCTAGAAAATTCCTGATTCTCTTGTCTACCACCAGCCCTTGCCTCTTTGTATGTTCTTTGATTTAATATTTCCTTGAATGCCTTTGACCAGACCTCAGGATCTTGAGGCCACTCCTCCCCATGTCTTCTTTCCCTTCCTCGTTCATCATCATTCTCCCTACATATAAAGTGCCTTTGAAAAGTATTCACACCCCTTGGAAGTTTTCATGTTTTATAGTTTTACAACATTGAATCTCAGTGGATTGAATTTGGCTGTTTTGAAACTAAACAATGGAAAAAGACTCTTGTGTCAGAGTGAAAACAAATCTCTACAAAATGCTCTCAATTAATTACAAATCTAAAACACAAAATAATTGTCTGTTTAAGTATTCATCCCCTTTAATATGACACACCAAATCATCAGTGGTGCAGCCAATTAGTTTTCGATGTTACATAATCAGTTAATTGGAGATGACCGTGTGCAGTCAAGGTGTTTCAATTGATTGTAGTAATAGTACACCTGTAAGTAGAAGGTTGAACTGCTGGTGAGTCAGTATCCTGGGAGAAACTACACCGTGAAGACAAATCAACACTCCGAGCTGCTCTGCAAACAGGTAATTGAAAAACACAAGCCAGGAGATGGATACAAGAACATTTCCAAGTCACTGAATGCCCTTGGAGTATAGTTAAGTCACTCATCCAGAAGTGGGAAGAATATGGCACAGCTGTAAATCTACCAAGAGCAGACTATCCTCAAAAACTGAGTGGCCATGCAAGAAGGGGCCAGTGGGGGAGGCCACCAAGAGACCTATGATAACTCTAGAGGAGTTACAAGCTTCAGTGGTGGGAGAGATTGTGCATACATCAACTGTTGCCCGGGTGTTTCACCAGTCGCAGCTTTACGGGAGAGTGGCAGAGAAAAAGCCACTGTTGAAAAATGCTCTCATGAAATCTTGCCTGAAGTTTCCCAGAATTGTGGGGGACTCTGAAGTCAGTTGGAAGAAGATTCTGTGGTCTGACAAAAACAAAATTGAACTTTTTGACCATCACAAATACTAAGTTTGGAGTAAGCTAAACACCGTACAACATCAAAAACACACCATCCCTACCGTGAAGTATGGTGGAGGCTGCATCATCCTGTGGGTGTGCTTTACTGCAGCAGGCCCTGAAAGGCATGTAAAGGTAGAGGGTAAAATGAATGCAGCAAAATACAGGGAAATCCTGGAGGAAAACCTAATTCAGTCTTCAAGAGAACTGCGACTTAGAGGAGAAAATTAATTTTCCAGCAAGACAATGACCGCAAACATAAAACGAAAGCTGCACAGGAATGCCTTAAAACAACAAAGTTAATGTCCTGGAGTGGCTTTGTGAGAGTCCTGACCTCAATCCAATTGAGAATTTGTGGCTGGACTTGAAAAGATCTGTTCACTCACCAACCCATACATTCTGACAGAGCTTCAGCAGTTTTGTAAAGGAGAATGGGGAAAATTGCAGTGTTCAGATGTGCAAAGCTGATAGATACCTATCCACACAGACTCAACTGTAAATACTGTTAAAGGTGCATCAACTAATTACTGATTTGAAGGAGATGAATACTAATGCAATGAATTATTTTTTGTTTTATATTTACAATTAATTTAGATCACTTTGTGGAGATCAGTTTTCACTTTGACACCGTGGAGTCTTTTCTGTTGATCAGTGTCAAAAAAGCAAAATTAAATCCATTGCAAAACAATAAAACATAAAAACTTCTAAGGAGATTGAACATTTTTTATAGGCACTGTATCCACTCCTTCACCAGCAGGTTATGAACAAATCCACCCTGCTCCTTTCCATTTTGCCGATTCCGTGTGGAACATTGAATACAGTGGAAGGTCGAATTCCCAGTTCCAGTCTCTGTTACCATGTCCCTGCAATAGCTTTTAGATCAAACATATTCGACAGTACACAATATGGGACAGATGCAACCTGCCCTTCGACCCACAATATCTGCACCAATCATGATAATGATCAGACTTTATAAACCTGGGGAGGCCTCATTGGTGTATTGTGAGCAGTTTTGGGCCCTTTACCTTAGGAAGGATGAGCTGAAATTGGGTGGGTTTCAAAGGACGTTCTCCAGTTTGATTCCTGGATGAAACAGCTTGTCATATGAAGAGCGTTTGATGGCTCTGGGCCTGTTTTCTCTGGAATTTCTGAACAATGAGGGGTGGCCCATTTGAAACCTATCAAATGGTCAAAGGCAGTGATAAAGTGGATGTGCAGAAGATGGGACTGTCTAATATCAGAGGACATAGCCTCAGAATAGAGGATCGTCCTTGTAGAATGTGGAGATGGGGAATTTCTTTAGCCAGAGAGTGGTGAATCTGTAGAATTCATTGCCAAAGGAAGCTGTTAAGCCAGGACTTTATGTATATTTAAGGCAGAGGTTGATAGATTCTTGATTGGTCAGAGTATGAAGGGATACAGGGGAAAGGCAGGAGACTGGGGCTGAGAGGAAAAATGGATCAGCCACAATGAAATGTCGGAGCAGACTTGATGGGCCAAATGGTCTAATTCTGCTCCTATACCTTAGTCTGTATTATCTCCTCAAAAACCTCAATCAATTTTATCATGTGTGATCTGCCCACAGAAAACCATGCTGATTGTCCCTTAACAGGCCATGCCTTTCCAAATGTGCATAAATCCTGTACCTCAATATCCTCCCCAGTAGCTTCTCTACCACTGAAATGAGGCTGCCTTGCCTATAGGTTCCTGGATTCTTGTTATTTCCCTTCTTAATCAAAACTGCAACATTTGCAACACTCCAGTCCTGTGGGACCTCACATGTTGTGATCGAGGACACATAGATCCTTGTCAAATCCCCAGCAATCTGCTCGCCTGCTTCCTTTACTATTGTAGGATATATGCCTTCAGGCCTGGAGTGTTATCCATCTTATTGATTTTCAGACATCCCAGCACAACCTCCTCCTTAATCTCAACATGTCTCTGCACATTAGCATGTCTCACTCTGTTTTCATTGCCATTCAATTCCTTCTCATAAATACTAACACAACGTACCCATTTAGTACCTCAGCCACTTGGTCTGACTTCAACCACATCATTCCTCCTTTAATCTTGAGTCGACCTTTCCATTCTCTGGTTATCCTCGTTTTATTAATACAAGTCACAAGGCCTTGGGATTATCTTTAGTCCCACTTCACAAGGACCGGTTGTGGCCCCGATTTGGCCTTTCCTATCATCTGCTTTAGCATTTCCCTGCTATCGTTATATTCCAAAGGTACCCAGTCTGACTTTAGCTTCACAAACCTTACATATCCTTCTGTCTAAATTTAGGATCTCTGTGCTCATCCGAAGTTCCCTTCCCCCTCCTCACTCCTCACCGAACATGCTGATCCTGAACTCAGAGTTGCTGCTCTTTAAACAACTCCCACATATCAGATGTGGACTTGTCTGACAGTGGCTGCTCCCGATCAATGCCCCTTGGCTCCTGCCTTCCTCCGTCCTGACTTGTCCTCCTGCAAATTAGTACTTTCATACAAGATCTAATTTTATTCTACTCATAAGTTTTAAAAAAAAAAGTTGTGATCACTGTTCCCAAAATGTTCACTGACTCTTGGCTGTTAGTTGGCCTGGCTCGTTTCTCAAAACTAATTCCTGTATGTTCTCAACTCTGGTTGGGCCCTGTACATAATGTTCCAAACACTCCTCTAATTCAATGAACAAATCTTGTGCATCTAAGTATTAAGCAAGATCCAGTCAATTCTAGGGAAGATGAAGTCCCTCACTATGACAACCCTGTTGTTCTGCACCTCTCCATAAGCATCAACATATATGATCCTCCACCTCCCGGTGGTTATTGGGGGCCAATACAATAATCCCATCAGTGTAACTGCAGATTGCCTCTGTAAATGAGCCTTCCAGTTTGCTGTGACATTCCCAGTGGGGTAACCTCTGCATCTTTTAACCGCCCCCCCCCCCATCCCCAGTCACATGTAAAACAATCAAACCCAGGAATGTTGAGCTGCCAGCCCTGTCCGTCTGACAACATAACGCTCCTAATGTTGAAATAAACTCATTTCAGCCGATCAGTCCCACCATGTTTATTAGCCTGACATTGGCTCTCGTTCTTTTCAGACTGTCTTGTCATACATACATTCTCCCACTTGCTACTCTAGTTCAAACTCTGCCAAGTGACACCATCAAACCTCCTGGCGAAAATGTTGGTTCCCGTCCGGTTCAGATGCAAATGGTCTCGTTTGTCCTGGTCTCCCACCTGCCTGGAAGAGAGCCCATTGATCCATGAAGACCTCCCTCCCGCATCAGTTCCTCAGCAACATATTAAACTGCATGAAATATCGATTTCCCACCCCACAGCCACATGCTTTGCATCGTAATACAATCCTGGAAGTCCTGATTTTTGTTAACCTTGTTCCCGAAAATCACTGTGCAGGACCTCATCCCTGCTCGTTCAAACCCTTCCGTGTAGCATGAAGGCGGCTCCCCGGAAACATATTGGCTCCCCTCCTCCTTGGACCCGTCTCTCGTTTCCCTTGAGACCCAATGATCCTTGTACCTGAAGACCCACCCACCTCACAACCGCTCCTCAGCCACCCCTTTACCTGGGCTTTAGAAGATTCCAGAAGCCATAGTCATTGTCATACTTTATTGATCCCGGGGGAAATTGGTTTTCGTTACAGTTGCACCATAAATAATAGTATTAGAACCATTAATAATTTAAATAGTAATATGTAAATTATGCCAGTAAATTATGAAATAAGTCCAGGACCAGCCTATCGGCTCATGGTGTCTGACCCTCCAAGGGAGGAGTTGTGAAGTTTGATGGCCACAAGCAGGAATGACTTCCTATGACGCTCAGTGCTGCATCTCGGTGGAATGAGTCTCTGGCTGAATGTACTCCTGTGCCCACCCAGTACATTATGTAGTGGATGGGAGACATTGACCGAGATGGCATGCAACTTAGACAGCATCCTCTTTTCAGACACCACCGTGAGAGAGTCCAGTTCCATCCCCACAACATCACTGGCCTTACGAATGAGTTTGTTGATTCTGTTGGTGTCTGCTACCCTCAGCCTGCTGCCCCAGCACACAACAGCAAACATGATAGCACTGGCCACCACAGACTCGTAGAACATCCTCAGCATCGTCCGGCAGATGTTAAAGGACCTCAGTCTCCTCAGGAAATAGAGACGGCTCTGACCCTTAGAGAAGCGCAGTCTATATATCTGGTTATGTATCCTGTTCCTGTATGTGACCGGTCTTTCATTTCCCTGGCGATCCAGAGGAACAATTGTTCTAATGAATTAACCCTCTCATCACTGGAAGTGACTGCACCCTCGCCCACCAACTGCTGTGTGTGAGGGCGCTCGCACTGGTCAAGGATCCGGGGAGGGACAGACCGAGGTGCTTGGGGATTTGCGGAATGGAAAAGCACTTTCTATAATTTAAAGCAGGAGAATCGGCAAATTCCCAGAAAACCCCTAGTATGTACGTGGTGTGTGAGGGAGTTTTGTTTTTCGCTGGAGCGCTTTGTGTCGGGTGAATCGTTGGAAATTGGCGGTTGTGGTAAAGTGAAGGCGGAGCTGGACGATGAGAGGCCGCTCTCGGCTCTGTCCGTCACTCTGACTCTGTCTCCTCCCCTCCCCGCCTCTGTCTCTCTGCGCGTTTCTCGGGCAGGTCGGGGCGCTGTGTATAAGAGGAGACAGCAGCAGGCAATTTGTCAGTGAGCAGCGACCTGAGTGAAGCAGCATCATGTCTGGCAGAGGGAAAGGAGGCAAAGGACTGGGCAAAGGCGGAGCCAAGCGGCACCGTAAAGTGCTCCGTGATAACATCCAGGGCATCACCAAACCGGCCATCCGCCGTCTGGCTCGCCGTGGCGGCGTCAAGCGGATCTCGGGTCTGATCTACGAGGAGACCCGCGGGGTGCTGAAGGTTTTCCTGGAGAATGTGATCCGGGATGCGGTCACCTACACTGAACACGCCAAGCGCAAGACGGTGACTGCCATGGATGTGGTGTACGCTCTGAAACGCCAGGGCCGCACTCTCTATGGCTTCGGCGGCTGAAAATCTCCCACTTCCTCCCGAGCACAAAACAAAGGCTCTTCTAAGAGCCACCCACCGCCTCACAGACGGAGCCGTATCCATAGACTTTTAATTATTTTTATCGATATATTCAGCTGTGTTACATTTGAAACAGATTAATCAGTTCCGCTTGAAATATTCCTGCGAATCTGCCTTTCCAGTCGGTGATTACTTCAGAACCTCTGAACGCATTAAGATCGATCTTAATCCTCTTATCCGTCGCGAACAGAAATCAGCTCAGTCGTTTCGAGAAACGATTCCAGAATTATGAATTTAAATCTTGACTGGAATTAGATATTAAATTCATTAAAAGAAACTGACATTGTATAATCCTTGATACAATTAATGGTAAATAATTTTAAAAGTAGTCAAGCACCGTTGCTGGGTGCTCTGAATTGGCGGGCAATTTGAAATTAATCCTGCGCCAATCACACTGTATTCTGATCCGATGAAGTCCGACCGCCAGTAAATTCCTGGAGATCCTTCACTATGACGTGGTGTGTTTCTCTCTCTCTCTCTGGAGCTCTGTGTTTCGGAAAAAACATTGGAAATTGCCGGGTGTATTAAAGTGAAGACAGACCTGGAAGAGGAGAGGCCGGTCTCGGCTCTGTCCGTCACTCTGACTCTGTCTCCTCCTCTCCCCGCCTCTGTCTCTCTGCGCGTTTCTCGGGCAGGAGTAGCGGCAGAGGACTGGAGGATGGGTTATGTTGTGCAGTAATTTAGAATCGAAGGAAAACTAAACCCAAGAAACTGTGCAGATGCTGATAGAGAGTCTCGGCCTGAAACGCCGGCTGTTTACTCGCTGTCTGGCCTGCTGAGTTCCTCCAGCATTGTGTGTGTGTCGCTGCAAGGAAAAGCCCGGGAGCTTCAGACTGGTGAGACTCGTGTCTGGAAGGAGAGATCACGTGATCCAGGGCCCTGGATACAATATCGGCCTGGTGGTTGGAGAAAAAGTCATTATTTAGACTGGAGACCTGTGATCAATAGTCTGGCACCGGGATTCGAGTCAAGTCTGCTGTTGCTAAAGACTCGGCTGACAATGTCAACGTCCGGCTCAGCAAATTTATCGATGTCAGTAAAGTTGGTGATATCGTGGAGTGTGAAACAATGTAACTAACATTACAACAGGATAGTGATCAATGAGGTCACTGATTTGAGGAATGACAGATAAATGTGAGATGTTCCATTGTCATTGACGAACCAGGGCAGAACTGCCGTGGGGAATGGTCTGGCCCTGGGTGTGCTGTAAAACAGAGATATCGGGGTGCAGATATCGAATTCCTTCAGAGTGTAAACACAGGTAGGCAGGACGGTGAAGAAGCTGTTCGCTACACTCGCATTCATCGGTCAGAGAATCGGGCACTGGACTGTGACGGCACATTACAACTCTACCAGCCTTGGGGAAACTACTCTCGGAGCACGGAGTACAGTTATAGTTGCCCTGGGCTCAGAGGGTGACATTAAACTGGAGAGGGTGCAAAAGGGATTTAACAGGAGGCTGGATAGGCCAGGACCTTTCTCACCAGAGTGTATGTGACATTAGAGAGGTGAGAAAATAATGGCAGTCATTGATACGGTCAATAGTGAATCTGTTATCTCCAGGGATATGGAGTTGGAAGCGAGAGATTACAGATATAAAGTGAAAGAGGGAAGTTTTAAATGGGATCCTGAGGAACAGGTTTTATACACAGAATGTGCTGTTCACATGGAACAAACTACCCCAAGTGGTGGTGTAGTTGGGCACAGTTGCAATATCTCTTGGACTGTGGAGAAGGAAGTTTCACAGGGACATGGGCCAAATGCAAGTAACTGACGATGGTTTTGTTTGGCCACTTGGTCAGCATGGATGTGTTGGGCTGAAGGGCCTGTTTCTGTGCTGCATAACTCAGTGACTACGTCTGCTGCTGTGGCAGAGCGGGAGGGACAGTGTCAGTAGTGAGAAGGTTTGGGGGATGTATACAGGAGAGTGAATGGTTGAGGATGTGGCAGATGGAACAGAATGTGGGGAAATGTGAGATCACCCATTCCCAGGAACAAACTATAAGAGTCATTTCCACAGGGGGATGTTCAGAGGGACCTGGGCGTCCTTGTAAACAAATCACTTGAGTTAACATGCAGATACAGCAAGTAATGAGAGAGGCAAACAGTATTTTGTCCTGTGATCCAGGGGGATTGGAGAAGAGGGTACAGATGTCTCAATGGGTTATATAGGGCCCTGGTGAGAGCACACCTTGAGTATTGTGTCCAGGTTTGGTCACACTTCCTCAGGAAGGATATGCCTGCAATAGAGCAAGTACAGTGACTGTTCCTCACACTGACTGGGCTGGTTCCAGGGATGGAAGCTTGGTTATGTGGGAGGAGAGTGAGTGGGCCGGGTCTGTATTCCCTGCAGTTAATGAGAAAACAAGGAAATCTGTTAGATTCTTTCAGGATGTGACAGGCAGTCGGCAAGGAGAATGTTTCCCCTGAATGAGAACTCGATAACTGAGGAAAATACCCTCAGAATAAGGTGTAAACCACAAACACAAGAGAATCTGCTGATGCTGGAAGTTCAAAACAACACACACAATCTGCATCGACTCGTTACTCTTTTCCATAGGTGCTGTCTGGCTTGCTGACTTCCTCCAGCATTTTGTGTCTGTTGCTCAGAATGAGGTGACAACCATTCAGGATGGAAATGAGATGATATTTCTTTAAACAAAGAACAAAGAACTTCTGTATTCCTTATATAAGTAATGTGGAGCCTCAGGTGCTGGGTTGAGTCAAAGCTGAGATCAACGCTCTCTGGGACAGTTTTAGTCATAAGATATAGGAGCAGAATTCGGCCATTTGGCTCAGAGAGCCTGCTCTGCCATTTCATCATCACTGATCAATTTTTCCTCTGAGCCCCAATCTCTTGCCGCCTTTTGTATCCCTTTGTGCCCTGACCAATCAAGAATCTATCAATCTCGGCCTATACCCGGTGATTTGGCCTCCACAGCTCCCTTTGGCAAAAAAAAAATCACAGATCCACCACTGTCTGGCTGAAGAAATTCCTCCTCATCTCCATTCTAAAAGGACACCCCTCTATTTTGAAGCTGTGTGGTGCAGTTTTCGACACTCCCACCACAGGAAAAATCCTCTCCACATCCACTCACTCAAGCCCTTTCACTATTTGATAGGTTTCAATTCAGTAACTCCTCTTTCTTCGATGTTCCAGTGAATAGAGGCCCAGCGCCGTGAAACTCTCTTCATTAGACATGCCATTTAATCCTGGTAAAATTCTCCATTTGTAACGTCATGTCAGCACAACAAAATAAGGATTTCAGAGATTTTTGCATTTTGGAATTACGGATCAATCTGCAGAACCTTAATCACTAGTTTGTACTGCAGTGAACACTGTTTATCCATGCAGTCCCAGCCATACAGATGCAAAATAAAGACAGGTATAAATTTAAAGTTTGGGAGTTGAACCCGACTGGAGGTAAAGCCTGATTACTAGGCCTCAGAACTTTGTACTCCCCAAATCGTCAAAATAACGCCAAGTAACAAGGTTTAAAACACCCACGACATGCAGAATTACATGCCTCTCGTTATCTTGGTCCATGGGATAATCACAAGCCGGGTCTGATCAACCCTGACTGGGTCAGCTGGGTGAGGGTACAGCATGATTAAATACCTGAAACACATCTACATCTACAAAGTGATGAAGCAGGTTCACCCCGATACCGGCATCTCCTCCAAGGCCATGAGCATCATGAACTCGTTCGTCAACGATATCTTCGAGCGCATCGGGGGCGAGGCTTCCCGCCTGGCCCATTACAACAAGCGGTCCACCATCAGCTCCCGGGAGATCCAGACCGCCGTGCGCCTGCTGCTGCCCGGGGAGCTGGCCAAGCACGCCGTGTCCGAAGGGACAAAGGCCGTGACCAAGTACACCAGCTCCAAGTAAAGCTCCCCAGTGAGATGATCGAAAACACAACGGCTCTTTTAAGAGCCACACACGATTTCACTGAGAGTTGTACTAAAATTTAGACAATAAATGGCATATATTTTATGTCTGGTGGCTTACAAGACGGTTGGAGTATCCGGTTACTCTTCTCCGTATAATCCCGGTGCTTTACATTCCTCCCACTGCACTGACACGGAATTGTTACCTCCCCATCCCCATCAGTCTGTCCCTGCCGGTATACATGTCGAGCGGAGGATTGCTACCGTTGCTGTTTTAGCTGTGGGTTCAGGAAGTTTATTAGTTACAGTTGGGGAACCTCTGAATATTATTTCAATGCGAGGCTGGAACCAGTTCATGGTTCTTTCATAGAACAACTTTTTAAAATTGCAGTCTAGAGGCTGGTCACAGTTTGAGAAGAGCCGTTTGTCCATAACCTGATAACGTTTACACAATGACCGGCACCGGGCAGAAGCTGAGTGTCAGTTTTACTCGGTTCCGTTACGGGTTGAATGAAATCAGAGTTCCCAGACATTTCAATATCAACTACACTTGCATTAAATGTGCCCGGTTTCAGTAACGAGGAAATGGCGAACACTCAGTCTTCAAACAGATCAGCAATTATTTAATTTCTGATTAAATTTGAACAAGAGATTTATTTTCTGGCGGGCTTTTTCGAAATTTCAGTGCACTTTGGGGAGGAGACGGTTACTTTCCGCGCTTCTACCTTTACGGACTGCTGATTGGTGATTAAGGCAGCTCTTCGATTGGGACGTTTCTCTTCACCAATGAGAATAAGCACGGTTACACCAATCACAAACATCAGTTTGCATTCTCAAAGAAGGTATAAAAAGGGCGAGATGGGGCGGGGTGAACATTCTTTCATTATCGGTGGAGCAGTTACTGTGACTGTGGAAATGTCTGGACGTGGAAAAGGCACCGCTGGCAAAGTTCGGTCCAAAGCCAAATCTCGCTCGTCCCGGGCTGGACTGCAGTTCCCGGTCGGCCGGGTTCACAGACTCCTAAGAAAGGGCAACTATGCTGAGCGGGTGGGTGCCGGAGCCCCGGTTTATCTGGCTGCTGTGCTCGAGTATCTGACAGCAGAAATCCTCGAATTGGCCGGCAACGCGGCCCGGGACAATAAGAAAACCCGCATCATCCCCCGACACCTGCAGCTGGCCGTCCGCAACGACGAGGAGCTGAACAAGCTGCTGGGAGGGGTGACTATCGCTCAGGGCGGTGTGTTACCCAATATCCAGGCCGTGCTGTTGCCCAAGAAAACCGGCGGTGCCAGTAAGTGAAGCGACGTAAACTGAACCTATTTACCCAAAGGCTCTTTTCAGAGCCACTCACAGCGTCTGTGGAAGGGCTGAGCAGCGGATGATTTCCGTTCAGAGTAACCGGGCAGTGTATCTGTCACAGCCCCGACAGTTCTCTCTCCGTCACGTTTTTTTTTCGCGAAGTAAACCGATATCTACCTGCACAGAAATCGGTCCGCTTCGGTCCTGACTCATTTCCCCTCTCTGCCGGCTCAATGGAGCTCTCTCCCCTTGCGGAGAGTCAGTGGGTTCGCTCGGCCCAGGGTCATGAAATGAATTTCCAGAGTCAGCCCCCCGGACGGAGAATTTAATCTCCGATCATTGAACGATTCCGCTCTTCATGACTGAATCCGCGCTGGCTGGGTTTGACATTGCGGGTTGACCCGGGACCGTTCCGGTGTGCAGCAGGCGGGAACACCGCCTGTTCGTTGTCTCATGAGAATTCCCACCGCCTCACAGAACAATAATATCTGCTGCTTTACATTTATCTACAAAACTACATTTACCCTGTTGGAACTGACAGTATTTACTGGAAATCTCGTCCACCCAGGTCTCTGAAATATAAATGAATATTTTGCGAGAGAGTTTGGTCAGATCTCCCGAGAGGCTCCCTCTGTCAGGCGGTGGGTCGCTCTGAGAACCGACTTTGGTTTGTGCCAGGGAGGGGGTGGGTGGGTGGGTCGAGGTCTCCAGCACCGAAGGACCCGTCACTTGTCGAGTCTGATTTCCCACAAAGAGGTTCAGTGTTGCCCTGTCTCTGGTAGGAACTTCGAAATACTGATTGAGAAGAATCTCCTGGGCACATTGAATAAATTCTGATCCACCAAACCCTTGGCATTACGGCTGTCCCAGTCAGCATGAGAGAAGTTGAAATGTCCCTCTATTACAACCTTGTTGACTCCTGATATTTGATGGCCAATAATACAATCCCATCAAAACATCCTAGAACACCACAGCACAGTACAGGCCTTTCAGCCCTCGATGTTGTGCCGACCCTTAGATTCCTTTCAAAAAAGTACTAAACACACACTACTCCGTAATCCTCTATTTTTCTTTCATCCATGTCCCTGTCCAAGAGGCTCTTAAATTACCCCTCATGTTTTAGCCTCCCACCGTCCCTGGCAAGTCATTCCAGGCACTCACAACCCTCTTTAAAAAAAGAACTACCCCTAATGTCTGCCCTAAACTTCCCTCCCTTGACTTTGTCCATATGCCCTCTGGTGTTTGCTATCCCTTCCTTACTTCAATATTATTGGGACAATCTCCAAGTACCACTGAGATGTTCTCCCTGATCAAGCACATTTCTCCCTCCTCTTCCCTGCACTCCATCATACCTGTAGCATTTGTACTGTGAAATGTCACAGGTATTTGTAGCATTTGTTGCCCCTCGCACAACCATTTATCGTTCGGGATATAATACCCCAGCCTCGTGCATGAATCCATGCCCGGGGCCATCTGCTGTTCATAAACACAGGACAGTACAGGGGTGGAACTTTGGCTCTTCTCTACATATTCCTGTGCCTGTCTGAGATTTCCTTAAATACTCCTGTGTTCTCTGCCTCTGCCACCACCCCTGGCAGTGCATTCAAAATCTCCACTACTCTGTTTTCTTCACTTCCCTCTTCTGACATTAAATACATGCCTACTGGTAGAAGGCATTTCACTCCTGTGAAAAGTATTGCTAGCTATCTACACCAACTATGACCTGCAAAATTCTATAAATTTCTATCAAATCTCTCATGAGCCGATGCCACAACAGAAAAAAAGCTTCAGCATGTACAGCCTCTCCTCACCGCACACCACCTCCAGACCAGACATCCTGGTAAACCACCTCTGCAGCTGCTCCACATCCTCCACACGCTTCCAATAATGAGGTGACCAGAACTGAGCACTGTACTCTCAATGTGGCCTCACCAGCTTTTAGAAACCTGTAACATAATGTCCTGGTGCTTGAACTCAATGCCTTGCCTGAGGAAGACAAACATGCCATACACGACTTCACCTCCCTGTCAACCTGTGCTCGCAGTTTCAGTGAGACTGTATGCTTGGACCCCATCATCCTTCTCTTTGTCAATACTGTTAATGTTCCTACCATATCAGCAACCGTTCGATATCCTGCTGTATCGTTTGGAACTCTTCTGTGCAATGCACAGTGTTCACAAATCTGTGTGCCATCTTACTCACCCACACTACCACATTCTTATCCACATCATCTATATCACGAGTTACCAATGTCCCAGTACAAACGTCTCTGGTTGACGACTCATCACAGACCTCCACCTAGAACAGGACCCATGCACCACTAACCACTCCCTTCCATGGGAAAGACAATCTGCCACATCACTGTGGACCCATCCTAAACTCCTTGTTGAGCCTACCATGTGGGACCTTGTCGAACACCTCACCCTGTTTGATTTCAGCTTCCTAAACCTTACAAATGCTTTTTCCTCCTCCTTGACTAAATTAATTTCCTCTCTGATCATCCAAGGTTCCTGTACCTTGCTGACTTTGACCCTCCCTCTCACTGGAACAAACTGGCCCTGAAACACTGTGCAGCTGGTCTTTAAAAAAACTCCATGTCAGATGTGGATTTGCCTCAAAATCTATCCTTACAGCATTACTGTGCATGACATCAAACTCAGCTTCAATCTCTCCATTCAGTGACTGGTGTTCCGGTTCACATCCCCCTGTCAATCTCGTTTCAGCCTTCCCAGGGAGCAGCGATGAACCTCATGATACTGACCCGCCTCCAGTGAAGGTGCAAACCATCCCTCTTGTACAGGTCACCAGAAGAGGTTCCAATGATCCAGAATCCTGAAACCTGCCCCTGCACCAGCTCCTCAGCCACACATTCATCTGCTCTAACTTTCTGTCCCTAACACCACGACCACACGGCACTGGGATTTACCCGGAGATTACAACCCTTCAGGACCCGCTCTTTAACTTCTTCCCTAACTCTCTATATTCACTGTGTGGGACCCATTCCCTTTTCTGCCTGTCCATTAGAAACTGACATCAACCACCACCTCCGGCTCAATGAACACTGACCCCCCGGTTCTGTATCTGCTCTGAGACGTCCCTGACCCTGGCACCAGGGAAGCAACACACGATCCAGAATCTCTCACTGACGTCCACCAACTCATCTATCCATTTACCCAGAACGATCACCCTGGCTGACGGCCCTCACCCCGTAAGCTTCAGAGCCAGTCTCAGTGACAGGACATCCCCCAGCAGTAGCAAAAAGAGGTTCAGTGTTGCTGAGGGGAATGGCCACAGGAGCTTGCTGTACTGAGGGCCTGTTCCCGTTACCTCTCCTTGCAGTCACTCAGCTACCTGCTGCCTGTACCTCAGGAGAGACCACCTCACTGAAACTCCAATCTGTAATGCACTCAGTGCCCTGTCTGGTCCTCAGTATGTCCACCTTCAGCTCCACTTCCTTCATACAGTCAGTGAGGAGCTGGATCTGGGTGCACATCCCACGGTGTAGTCCTCAGGGACACTGAGAGTCTCCTTTGTGTCACAAGGCCCACAGGGTGAACACACAGGTGCCCCAGCTGATTTACTCCACTGTCCTCATTCTGAAAGTAAAGCAGGAAAGCATAACTTCTCAGATCTTAACAGTCTGTCTTCTCAGCCTCCTCTCACTGAAGCCTCTCAAGCAAACGCTTCAACTCCCCAGCGTTACATTAAATCTTGCCTCATTGTTGTGGGCCAAGGGACCTGTCCTGTACTGTTCTATGTTCTTCTACCTATGTACTAAATTTTAGACATCAGTGTTATGGGGAAAGGCTTTTCACTGTCTGTCCTAACAACACCCCTCACAATCTGGCACACCTTCTCAGATTCTGCTCCTTTCTGAGGAAAGGAAACTCAAGCCATCCAATCTCACATCATTGATTGGAAGGGGACACTAGCAGGGATGACGGCAGAGTTGCAGTGGCTTGAATTTCTGGGAAAAAGTTGGATGGTGCAGAACAGATAGTTCCCTTGTAGAAGTAGTAGTATTCTACAGTCAGGATAATGCAGATTTGACAATGGAAATCTTTATCCAACATATAAGCCAAAGACAAAATTAGAGCGAAAATTAGTGGGAAGTTAAGAGAACTAGGAAGCTTTTTAAAACCAACGAAGTCAACTGAAAAGCCATAACGAGGGGTAAAAGATGGAATACAAAGGTCAGCTAGCCAATAGTAGTAAAGAGGATACCAAACGTTTACTCAGATATATGAAGAGCAAAATGGAATTGAGAGTAGATATCAGAGCGCAGAAAGCTGATGCTGGAGAGGTAGTAACATGGTTCAGGGAAATGACAGACAAACTGAATAAGTATTTTGCATCAGTCTTCACTGTGGATGACAAAAGCAGTATGCTGGAAGTTCAAAAGAGTCAGAGGGCAGAAGTGAGAGAAGTTGCCATTTCTAGAAGGTGTTTGTGAACCTGAAAGATCTGAAGGTAGATAAATCACCGGGACCAGATTGTCTACAACAGTGCTATGAAAGTGCTGCTTGAAGAGATTGTAGAGGCATTTGAAATGATTCTCCAAGAATCACTGGATCCTGGCATGGTTCCAGAGGACAGGAAAATTGCAAATGTCAGTCCACTCTTAAAGAAGGGAGGGAAGCAGAAGCTAGAAAATCACAGGCCAGTTAGTCTGACCTCAGTGATTGCAGAGATGTTGAAGTTGATTGTTAAGGACGTGTTTTGGGGGTACTTTAAGGCACATGATAAGCCATAGTCAGCATGGTTTCCTTGAGAGAAAATCTTGGCTGCCAAATGTGTTGAAATTCTTTGAAGAAATAACAAGCAGGATAGACAACGGAGAATCAGTGGATGGGTGGGTGTTGTTTACTTGGATTTTCAGTGGACATTTGACAAGGTGCTGCACATGAGACTGCTTAACAAGTTAAGAGCTCATGATGTTACAAGAAAGATACAGGCTGATTTCCAGGAGTCAGAGTGGTAATAAAATGAGCCTTTGCTGATTGGCTGCAGGGATCTACAGGGATCATTTTTAGGACAGCTTCTTTTTACGCTATATGTCAATAATAATTTGAATAGCGAAATTGATGGCTTTGTGGCCAAGTCTGAGGACATTACAAAAATAGGTGGAGAGGCAAATAGTGCTGAGGAAGCAGAGAGGCTACAGAAGGTCTTAGACAGATTACGAGAATGGATAATTATTGGCAGATGGGATACAGTGTCGAGAGGACTAGAATAGAAGAGCCAATGACGTAATGTTGAGGCTTTATAAGGCTCTGGGAAGGGCTCACTTGGAGTATTGTGAGCAATCCTGGGCCCCTTATCTAAGAAAGTGTGTGAAGGTTCAGAGGACATTCACGAGAATGACTCTGGCATTGAAAGGGTTAATATATGAAGACCATTTGATTGCTCTGGGCCTGTACTCACCAGAATTCAGATGAATGAGAGGAATCTCATTGAAACCTCTTGAATGTTGAAAGGCTGTGGTAGAGTGGATATGGAGATGATGTTTCCTATGGAGGATCAGAGGCATGGCCTCAGAATAGAGGGACATCCAGTTAAACAGAGATGAGGAGGAATTTCCTGCCAGAGAGTGGAATTCAACACCAGAGGTGACTGTGGAGACTGTCATTGAGTATATTTAAAGCAGAGGTTGATAGTTTCTTGATTCGTCAGGGCATAAATGATTACAGGGACTAATCAGGAGATTGGGGCTGACAGGGAAATGGATGAAATGGCAGAGCAGACTCAATGGGCCAAATGGACTAATTCTGCTCCTGTATTTTATGGTCTTACAATGGAAGAGCTCCATCCCAGACAACATCCTGGTTAAGCTGCTCTACACTGTCAGGGAGGTTCATTCTGCTCCCTGGGATTGGCAGGGGGATGGGGACTGGAGCACCAGGTCACAGACTACAGTGCAATCATGTTCCTCCTACACTCACAACACGCTGGAGGAACTCAGCAGGCCGGGCAGCATCCGTGGAAAAGATTGGTTGACGTTTCGGCCCAGAACCCTTCGTCAGGTCCTGACGAAGGATTCCGGCCCGAAACGTCGACCGATCTTTTCCACAGATGCTGCCCGGCCTGCTGAGTTCCTCCAGCGTGTTGTGAGTGTTGCTTTGACCCCAGCATCTGCAGATTATTTTGTGTTTATGTTCCTCCTACAGTGTGTTCACCAGAACTGCACGCAGTATGTAGCGGTGTGGGAAACCAAATATTATCAAGCCGGTGCCTGACACATCTTTGTTACTCTACTATCTCTTTATTTTCTGCCATTAACTCCCGCACCATCTCCTAGACTCACTGTGCTTTACCAATTAAGCTAAAATTCTCAGCAATAAATTGATTCATATTAAACATCTCAGCATTAGTTTTTCTATCTGTCTAGCTTCATACCTTGCTCATTTCAATTTTCCACATCTTTATTGTTTTCTTTTACAAGAGGTTCATTTTCCCTCCCAATTACAGATTGTTTTCCAATCAATATTAAACAGATTAATATCAAAATATTAAACAGAACATAGTATTAATACAAAGCTATTGGGATTACATTGTTAATGACTAGCATATGTAAATATAAACTCAGTTAACACACGGATATTAAACCTCCCAAAAATTCTCAAAATACAAATATAAGAAAAAAAAAGTAGAAGTATCATGAAAAAAAGAAAAAAAAACAAAATGCCCCAAAGTAAAAACTAATCTAAACAATACTAATCAACTAAACTAAAGAAAAGAAAAAGACATGGGCTGTTCTGTTACATCAAATAAGACCGTTAGTGTCAATAACTCTGCCCCTCTCTCCTTATATTTGAAAGCAATAGAATAGGTTTGGAAAAGGTCAAATTACATCATATGGAAGTGTTGAATAAATGGCCTCCAGGTCTTTTTGAATTTAATAGAAGGATCATAAATGACACTTCTAATTTTTTCTAAGTTTAAACACAATATAGTTTGAGAGAACCAATGAAATGTAGTGGGAGGTGTAATCTCCTTCCAATTTAGCAAAATGGATCTTCTAGCCATTAATGTAACAAATGCAATTATCTGACAAGCTGAAGAGGTTAAATGATTTGGTTCTATCATTGGTAAACCAAAAATTGCAGTAATAGGGTGAGGTTGTAAATCAATACACAGAACAGTTGAAATAATATCAAAGCTATCTTTCCAATAATTTTTCAAAGAAGGGCATGACCAGAACATATGAGTTAAAGAAGCAATCTCTGAGTGAGATCTATCCCATACATGATTTAAACTGTATCAGTGCATGTTTAGCACATATAGAGGAAGAATTAACTAATTGAAGAACTTTTTTCCTATTTTTCAATTGGTAAAGTAATCTTAAATTCCCTTTCCCAACCATTCTTAATTTTATTACATAAGTCTGGATGTATTTTCATAATTATATTATAAATAGTTGCTATTGCACCTTTCTGAAATAGATTTAAATCTAAAAGTTTTCCCAAAATATCCATTGGATCTAGATTCAGAACGGGAGGAAGAACAGTGTTTTAAAAGTTTCTAATCTGTAAATATCTAAAGAAATAGGATCTAGGCAAATTATATTTATTAGATAATTGTTCAAAGGACATGAAACAATTATCCAAAAATACATCAGAAAATCATAATATACCTTTGATTTTCCAAAACAAATAGGCTTGATCCATAATAGAGGGATCAAAAAAATATTAGATATAATAGGGCTTGCTAGAATAAATCGATTCAACCCAAAATAATTTCAAAATTGGAACCATATTCGTAAAGTGTACTTAACTGTTGGATTATCCATTTGTCGATGCAATTTAGAAAGAACAAAGGGAAGCAAAGTCCCTAAAACCCAATTACCCAGTTTCCCTTGGGATCAATAAAGTATATCTATCTATCTATCTAAAATAGAACCCAATGAAAACCCTTGTACAGATTTACATTCAAGATTTACCCAATGTAGACTTGAAATTATGTCCGAGTCCCAGGTCCAAAATTTTAAATGTCGAATATTAATTGCTCAATAGTAAAATCTGAAGTTCAGCAATGCCAGACCACCCTCCTTTTCAGACTTCTGTAAATATTTTTTACCTAACATAGGATTTTTATTCTGCCATATATATGAAGACATTTTAGAATCAATATTATCAAGAAAGGATTTCATAATAAAAATTGGCACCACTTGAAATAAATATAATAATCATCTTGATAGCATTGATCCAACCTATCAATGACAGATATTGGTGACCATTTCGTAAACAGATGTTTAATCAGATCAATTAAAGGTAAAAAATTAGCCTTAAATAAATCCAAGATATAAATATAATCTGTCCATGGATATATGCTTTAAAAGTGTCCCATAATGTTCCGCTGGAAATTTCTTCCATAATATTAGTTGAAAAGAAGAAATCAATCTGTTCCTTGATAAATTTAATGAAATCCAAATCTTGAAGCAGATTGGAATTAAACCACCATTGTCCAGTATTAGGAGACGTATCGATCAACTTGATAGAAAGTTTCATTGGTGCATGATCAGAAATGGAAATAATGTCACAGTTACAGTCAATCACAGAAGGAATTAAACGAGAATCAATAAAAAAGCAGTCAATTCTAGAATAAGTATGATATACATGTGAGAAGAATGAAAACCCTTTATCCTTGGAGTGTAGAAATTTCCAAATTTCTGACATTCCAGTGTCACATCCCCCATGACGGGAATATAGAACCAGCAGAGATTGAAAACACTTTGGAGTCCGGTATTGCTACTAACTAATAATATTTATTAGTAACTACACAATACAGTAGAATAAATGTAGATAAATCAAACAGGTTAGCAATGATTATATAAGTATATCAGTAAGTGTGGAAATATATGTATGAAAAACCAGGCTTCTTAAAGTCTAGGGGTAAAAAGATACAATCTTACAATGATGAGTAAAGTTCAGTTCAGTTCAGTTTGTGGTATGGAGAGAGAGAGGGAGAGATTTGAGTCTTCAGGTGAGCTGACGCCGTCGATCTTCTCGTTGTCCTTCGAAATCCTTTAAAGGTCACCGACTGTGACTTTAACAAAGGGGACCAGTTTTCTATGGTGGAGCTATCCCCCAGGCAAGGGTGGAGACATGGACAACTCCCCACCAGTCAACACTTTTCCTCTTTCCACTGCAAGAGCGATGGATCGATCCTCCAAATCCACTTTTCCTGCGGGCACAACGCTCATTCAATGTCCAGAACATGTGTCGGAAGTCTATCATCTGACCTCCTATTTTATCTTCCCGTGCTGAGCCTCAGCTGTCACTCAAATAACTGCTCCTTCCTCACTCTGTGAAGAAATGCACAAGCAGGAGAACTGTCCTTGAGAAGTATCAACAACCTGTCTTCAGTCACCATAGCAACTTACGAGCTGCTCGGTGCCATCCCTCTCTCGAACTCAGCAGAAATCCAAAAGTTAACCAGTTCTTTCTCATGCCTTAAAGTGACAGTCCAACAGTTAGTCTCCGTCTCTCTCTCTCTTTCAAAACAAGATGTTGGTGTTAAATAACTCTCTCACTTTTCAAAAGCACAGTTCATAGAGGTAATTCAGGACCCCGTCACACCAGATTCAATCATAAAAGAGTTCATAAGAGTAGCCAACACATTTGGTAAAGCCTGACTAGATATAGATCTATCCATCAAAGGATTTAAACCAGGGGTCCCCAACCTTTTTTGCACTGCAGACTGGTTTAATATTGACAATATTCTTGCGGACCCGCCGACATCGGGCGGGGGGGGGCGCGGTCTAGGGTTGCCAATGGGCAAGAGTAGCAGTCAACTACGTTGTGTTTACCCCAAGAAAGACTACACTGACCATGAAGCCTTGTGCGGGCACCAACATGCATGCGTTTACATGCCTTTCTTTTCCACAAATCATTTTTGGCAATTCTGTTTGGGGGGGAGGGGTGTTAATCACGACCAGAATATAGGTGATGAGTGGCTAATATACTCAATTTCGTTTCTAAAAGTATTTATCTAATGAATTTAATATTAAACACACAGCACATATTTTCCTCGCATGAATATAGTCATAAGCCAATTATCAGGGGAGGACAGGGGAGCTTGAAGTAAGCGTTGAACAAACTTCCAGTAGAAGTTGTAGAGGCAAGTTTGATATTATCATTTAAAGAAAAATTAGATAGGTATATGGACAGGAAAGGAATGGAGGGTTATCGGCTGAGTGCAGGTCAGTGGGACTAGGTGAGAGTAGCGTTCGGCACGGACAAGAAGGGCAGAGATGGCCTGTTTCTGTGCTGTGATTGTTATATAGTTATTTAAGTCACTTATAAGTCAATAGCATCATATCATTTTAAGTAATGTTTGGATATTAAACACAGCACATATTTTCCTCATAAGAACATACAAAATCATTGCTACACACCAATATCGCTGAATCAGTGGGAGCCCTGGGCTTGTTCCCGACAACAAGTCAGTCCTATCGAGGGGTGATGGGTGGCAGCAATACTCAAAGGGGATTCTTTACATCCCACCTATTCCGCGATTTAGTTTTTGTTGCATTCATTGCAGAGATATGTTGGAAATGGAAGCAACATTTTCAGTGCTTTCATAGCTATCTCAGGATATTTGGCCTCGACTTTGATCCAGAATGCCGGCAGAGATGTTATGTCAAACATACTTTTCAGCCCACCGTCATTTGCAAGCTCGAGGAGTTGATCTCCTTCCCGCGCTGACATGGATGACGCGCGGGTAATGGCCTCGTGTGCATTCAAGCTCAACAGTGGGCGTGACATGGAATGAGGAAAGGTGCAGCTGATTCATATCGTTTACTCGCGGCCCGGTGGTTGGGGACCGCTGATTTAAACAACAATTAAAATCAGCACTCATTATCAACATATAATCATTTAAATTAGAAGGAAAAGTAAATAATTGCTTAAAAATTAAGGATAGTCCACGTTTGGAGTGTAGACATTAAGCATAATTACTTTTCTATCAAAAAGTAACCCAGTAATCACCAAAAATCTGCCATTTGGATCTATAAAAAAAATGTCTGATGTACAAAATGTCATTGAGGAACCTATAAAAATCGAAACTCCTTTCAATTTGGCCTGAGATATCCCTTCCGAACGCTGATTATCCTCTTTCCTCACGAGTTTCTTGAGCAAAAATAATATGAACATTCAGTCTATGGAATACTTTAAAACCCTTTTGCCATTTAATCGGATGGTTTAAACCGTTTGTATTCCAAGAGACAAAATTAATAGTCTGAACTATATTTTCCTAGAATCCACCCTTTGGTATGTAAAAAGTGAACCAAAATGTAAACTCATGAAATCGGAAGAGGAACAAAAATTCAGAAAGGAACCGGAAGTAACGACCTGCAGACATTTTTGTAGTTCTAATTTAGCCAAGTATTTTTGTAGTTCTAATTCAGCCCATTTGAAAAAAAATAAAAGTAGAAATCCCCCCATCCTCCATCCATAAAGACCCAAAACTAAGCCAAGAAAAGGTCAGAAAATAAGCTAAGACTAAATCTACCCCCATTTCACCAGAAGGCAGCTCAAAAGGTATATGTTGAAAAGAAAACCACGCAAAATCCAAAAAAAATACACTATGGCAACAACACAAAAAAATTAACACATATAATAAAATATCTTAATATTTTAATTTCTGAAAAAAGTAAGCGCCAGTACATATTATTATTTACAAATATAAGCAATTAAAAATGGTATTTGAAAAAGAAAGGTATTATGGGAAGAGGAAGGCAAAACGCCATCTTGGTTATACGAAGGGAAAACACAGGGTAAGTTCCCCCAGTGAGATAAAAAAATAACATAAAACCATTAAACGTTAGTTTGAAAAATTATAAATTTAAAAATTAACAAAATGGGCAAAAAAAAACAAATTCATCAACAAGAAAAAAAAATTAACTCATATGAAAAACACTTCCACTACCAACCAAAAACAAAAATCTTGAACTTATAAAGGTCCATCTTCGTAAGTTAATTATAGGCTTTAAAAAAAAACACGTAACAGCAAAACCAATAGTACCAGAGCCATGCATTAATTAGTCCGTAGCAGTTCGATACCACTCATCCAAGAAAGTTTGAACAGCACTTGTGGAATGAAAGATACGGCGTGGTCCGTTCGGAGGAGTAATTCTTAAACGCGCAGAATACAACAAAGCTGGTCTGAGACCTTTTTGGTAACATCCGACATCGGAGATTTGAAAGCCAGCCGTTCCTTCATCACTATTAGACTGAAATCTTCAAAGAGACGGAATTCATAATCTTGAAATTTAATCATACCTTGCCGACGGGCAATTCGGACGAGATGCTCTTTAACGTGAACATAATGGATTTCGACGAAGTGTACGGTGAACACGATCAAGCAATGAAGGGTCGTCCGGGAATTCAGAGCTAAAACGCATCCTTTAAAAGTTAGGAAAACAATTTTAAAGGGTCCCCTTCCTCGACATCCTCGGGGAAACTAATTATAAGTGGATCGATTTTCAAGATCAATAATCTTGGATTTAAAAAGCTTCAGTTCTTTAGACGTCGAAGACAATTTTTGTTCCAAACTCTCAATTTTCAGATCTTTCTTCCGAGCTGCGTCGTTCAATTCTGCAATTTTGCTTTGTTGCTGCTTAATTTGGTAACGAAGCGATTCCAAAGAATCCTTAAGTGACTTCAAGTCTTCAAAACTTCTACGTTCTTCCTCAAATTTTTCACTTAAAAAATTCAACAATGTTGAATAAGTTAATCCAGTTTGCTTAGGTTCACCTTCTTCCGTCCTGTTACCGTCGGAATCTTTCCCATTTTCAGGATCTGGCACTTTAGACCTTGTACTTATTTCTTTGCTCATTTCTTCAAATTTCACAATCAAAGCTCAAGGATAATTCAAGTGTAGGTAAAAATAAATTAAATAAGGGTGATCATAGGTTAAAACAAAGTAACGGTGATGGACCGGAGCCAAAATTAACCTCACTCCATGAGCGCCTCCTGGGGATCCAGACAGCAAAATCACTGCACAGTGACGGCCCGCTGCCGCTCCTCTGATTGACAGCTACATCGCTCCTCCTCCCGGGCTGCGGCCGCGATGTCACGTGACAGGACAGCATCTTGCGGAAAGACGTCTCAGAGCCAGAGTGCAGTCTTTGAAAAGTCCCCAGGGTCGGGGAGGGCTCTGGACCCGGGGTCGAGTTGAGGTTTCCCCCGCCAAGCGGCCCTTTTTCATGAAGAGTACGTTGACCCATTTGCAGCTTTACCAGCGGCTCCTCTGATTGACAGCTTACTCTGCCCCGCCTCCTGGGCCGCTGCCTTCCCGTCCCGTTGCCGAGTCGCTGCCTGTGACGTCACAGAGAAGCACATGGACCGTGAGACTCGTTTCCATGGCAACGGGCCGCGGAGGCGGGAGGGGGAGCGCCCTGGGCCCGGGGGCGGAGGTGAGGCTTCCTCCCCCCGGCGGGGCGGCAGCGACTGAACTGAAGGGTCGGTCTGAACTTGCTGCCCTTTGGAAGAATGAGAGGTGATGGAATGGGCCACAGAGGTGATGAGACGAGCTGCTCCTTGTTCTCTGCCATTGCCATGTGGATGTGGGAGCGGACTGGTGGACCTGACTGCGCCTCCACTGTGAACACCGGCTTCTTCTCTTCCTGCCTGCCGACCGGTAACAGTGAGTGTCCGTCTGAGTTTCAACACACAACACACGTGGGACAGTCCAGCACAGGGAAAGGCCCTTCAGCCCACAGTGTCTGCACTGACCACAACTGATCCCATCTGGCTGAACCTGTCCATATCCCTCCAGTCCCTGCCTGTTCGTGCCTGACCAAACACCTCTTAAACTTTACTAATTACCATCTGCCACCACAGCAGCTTCCAAAGCCACCACATAATTCTCTGAAACTTCTGCCATCTCCAACAGGATCCCACCACCAAACATATCTCTCTGCTTTCCGCAGGGATTGCTCCCTACACATCTACCTTGTCCATTGTCCTTCCCGCCAATCCACCTCCAGGCGCTTATTCTTGCAGGCAGAACAAGTGCTACACCTGTCCCTACCCCTCACTACCTTTCAGGGCCCTCAACAGTCCCTCCAGGTGAGACAGCGCCACCTGTATGTCTGTTGGGGCGATATACTGTGTTCAGTGCTCCTGCTGTGGCCTCCTGCATATCGATGAGACCCCATGTAGATTGGGAGACCACTTCACCATGGATCAGCACTCCATCCAACAGAGCAGTGGCCACCCATTTTAATTCCACTTCCCTTTCCCATTCTGATATGTCCAGTGATGGCCTCCTCCAGAGTCGTGATGAGGCCACGCTTCAGTTGGAGAAACAACTCCTTATATTCTGTTTGGGTAGCCTCCAACCTGATGGCATGAACATTTATTTCTCAAATTTATGGTAATGCCACCAACACCCTTCCCCATCACCATTTGCCAACCCCTTTTTCCCCCCCTCACCTTATCTCCTTCCCTGCCTATTGTTTCCCACTGGTGCTCCTCCCCCTTTTTCTTCCTTCCATGGCCGTCAGTCAATTTCACCAATCAACTTCCCAGCTCTTGACTTCACCCGTCCCCCTCCAGGATTCACCTATCACCTGGTGTTTCTCTCTGTCTTCCCCCACCTTATTAATCTACTCCTCAGCTTTTTTTCTCTCCAGACCTGCCCAAGGGTTTCAGTCTGAAATGTCAACTGTACTTTTTTTTTCCACAGATGCTGCATGGCCTGTTGAGTTCTTCCAGCATTCTGTGTCTGTTCCTCGGATTTCCAGCATCTGCAGATTTTCTCTTGTTTATGATTTAAGCATTACTGGTGTGTCAGCTTCACTTTCCCCAGCAGCATTTTTCAAACACCCACCAGTCTCCATGGAAAATAAGAACTCACCTCCCAAATCTATTTTAAACATTCCCTCTCTCTTTTTTAAATTAAAGCTCTGCTCTTGAGTATCTGACATTTGCTGCCTGTGTAAAAGTCTGTCTACCTTATTTATTTTAATAAGTCTCTGCTCAGCCTTTGAAACTCAGCAGTAAAAGATGTACGTTTGTTCAATCTAATGTTATAACTGAAACTGTCTTTCCTGTGATGTGACAACCAGATCTGATCACAAGACGCCTGAAGTGATCTGACCAAAGTTGTATGCAGCTGCAACATGGCTGCCGACTTTTATCCTCAACAGCTGAGCCCCTTCACCAGGATGTCCAGTTTTGTCATTTTCAGGAGGAATCTTTTTCTGCGACCCAACATCCCCCTGTATCTCAGTGCTTCAAAGGCTCCTGTCATTCCTGCATCCTTTGGCTTTGCAATGAGAATCAGAGTTAATACAATGTGGAAAACAGGTGCTTTGGCTGTCCTCCTCCCTGCTGAGCTAATCCAGCCTGGCTCTGCTGAGCCCATAGACCTCGAAACCTTTGCTAACCATGTACTTACTCAGGTGGTTTTAGAATGTTTCTAATGTGTCTGCCTCGACCACTGGCAGCTCATTCCAAATACACACCACCCTCTGCCCGCTATGTCCCTTTTAAATCTCTTGCCTCTGATCTGAAACACCAGTCCTCGTGTTTTTACCAACCCTTTCCTGGTCCCATTGATCTTACATCCCTCTGTCAGGTTCACCCCTTAATATGTATGCTCCAGGGTATAAAATACTCGTCTATACCACCTCTCCCGATAACTCAGACCCCCAAGTCCAAACAACAACCTGGCAATTTTTCTTTCTCTGTGCTCTTTCTAGTTTAAAAACATATTTTTGCTACAAATGGCTGATCAAAACTTTACACAGAATCCCAAGTCAGTCCTCATGAAAAACTTGTTTCTCTACAACACATCTTCTCAACTCTTATACTCTGTGCCACGAGTGATGAAGGCCAGCAGGTCAGACACCTTCACCACCGTATCTAGCTGAGATGTCACTTTCAGTGAACTACTTAACACTTTACTTTATTGTCGCCAAACAATTGGTACTAGAACGTACAATCATCAAAGCGATATTTGGTTCTGTGCTTCACACTCCCTGGATTACAAATATTAAATATTAAAGATATTAAAACTAGTTAAAATTAGTAAATATTAAAAATTTAAATTATAAATAATAAATAGAAAATAGAAAAATGGGAAGTAAGGTAGTGCAAAAAAGCCGAGAGGTAGGTCCGGATATTTGGAGGGTACGGCCCAGATCCGGGTCAGGATCCGTTCAGTGGTCCTATCACAGTTGGAAGGAAGCTGTTCCCAAATCTGGCCTTAAGAGTCTTCAAGATCCTGAACCTTCTGCTGGAGGGAAGAGGGACGAAAAGTCTGTTGGCTGGGTGGGTCATGTCCTTGATTATCCTGGCTATACATGTATGTGAACTATACATTCACATCGACATTGTTTATATAAATTATGAACAACAAATGTCCCGGCACCCAGTGGCACACCACGAGACAGAGACCTCCAGCCGGAGGCACAACCCTCAACCATCAGCCTCTGCTTCCTATCACTGAGGCAATTATGAAACTAATAGACTATCTCTCATGGATTTCATCTTCCAGATCTAACCCTCCAGACCTGTGTCAAAGGCCTGGCTGATGTCCATACAGACAACATCCACAGCCCTAACCTCATCAACGCTCTTGTGAAGTTCCTCGAAGAGCTGCAAGAGATTGTCAGACATGATTTCCCTTGCACAAAGCTGTGCTGACTGTCCTGAATCAGACCAAATGTTGGTAGATCCAGTCCCTCAGAAACTTGCAATTTACCCAACAACTGGCCTGTAGTGTTCCGGCTAGTTTTCACAACCTTTTTGAAACAATGGCACCGCATTAAACTGTGCGTCCTTAAGTCGTAGGAGCAGGATTAGGCCATTTGGCCCATCCTGTCTGTTCTGCCGTTCCATCATGCCGGATTTATTACTCCCCATTCTCCTGCCTTGTCCCCGTAAACTCTGATGCCCTTAATAATTAAGAACCTTCTAACCTCTGCTTTAAATATACCTAATGACTGTTTTTTGGCCGTCTGTGGCAATGAATTCCATTGATTCATCACCTTCTGACAAAATGATTCCTCCTCATATCTGTTCTAGAGAGAAATCTCTATTCTGAAGGTGTGATTCTTCCATTATTGGAAACATCCTCTCACATCAACTCTATCTAGGGCTTTCAATATTCAATAGTTTTCAATACTATCCTCTGTCATTCCTCTGGACTCCAGCCAGTCCAGGCCAAGAGCATCAAATGATCATTACGTCGTTGTCCCTTCAGTCCCGGGATCATTCCCGTGAGTCTCCCCTGCAGCCTCTGCAATGCCAGCAGCTTAGAAAAGTGACCCAGATCTGCTCATAATCCTCCAAATATGGTCTGACCAAACCCTTGTAAAGCCTCAGCGTTAGATGTTTGTTTTTATATTCTAGTTCTCTGGAAATGAATGAGAACATTAGATAGAAACATAGAAAATAGGTGCAGGAGTAGGCCATTCGGCCCTTTGAGCCTGCACCGCCATTTAGTATGATCATGGCTGATCATCCAACTCAGAACCCTGTACCACCATTCCCTCCATACTCCCGATCCCTATAGCCACAAGGGCCATATCTAACCCCCTCTTAAATATAGCCAATGAACTGGCCTCAATTGTTTCCTGTGGCAGAGAATTCCACAGATTCACCACTCTCTGTGTGAAGAAGTTTTTCCTAATCTCGGTCCTAAAAGGCTTCCCCTTTATCCTCAAACTGTGACCCCTCGTTCTGGACTTCCCCGACATCGGGAACAATCTTCCTGCATCTAGCCTGTCCAATCCCTTTAGGATTTTATACCTTTCAATAAGATCCCTCCTCAATCTTCTAAATTCCAACGAGTATAAGCCTAGCCGATCCAGTCTTTCTTCATATGAAAGTCCTGCCATCCCAGGAATCAATCTGTTGAACCTTCTTTGTACTCCCTCTATGGCAAGAATGTCTTTCCTCAGATTAGGGGACCAAAACTGCACACAATACTCCAGGTGTGGTCTCACCAAGGCCTTGTACAACTGCAGTAGTACCTCCCTGCTCCTGTACTCGAATCCTCTCGCTATAAATGCCAGCATACCATTCGCCTTTTTCACCGCCTGCTGTACCTGCATGCCCACTTTCAATGACTGGTGTATAATGACACCCAGGTCTCGTTGCACCTCCCCTTTTCCTAATCGGCCACCATTCAGATAATAATCTGTTTTCCTCTTTTTGCCACCAAAGTGGATAACTTCACATTTATCCACATTAAATTACATCTGCCATGAATTTGCCCACTCACCCAACCTATCCAAGTCACTCTGCATCCTCTTAGCATCCTCCTCACAGCTAACACTGCCGCTCAGCTTCGTGTCATCCGCAAACTTGGAGATGCTGCATTTAATTCCCTCATCCAAGTCATTAATATATATTGTAAACAACTGGGGTCCCAGCACTGAGCCTTGCGGTACCCCACTAGTCACTGCCTGCCATTCTGAAAAGATCCCGTTTATTCCCACTCTTTACTTCCTGTCTGCCAACCAACTCTCTATCCACATCAATACCTTACCCCCAATACCGTGTGCTTTAAGTTTGCACACTAATCTCCTGTGTGGGACCTTGTCAAAAGCCGTTTGAAAATCCAAATATACCACATACACTGGTTCTCCCCTATCCACTCTACTAGTTACATCCTCAAAAACTTCTATGAGATTCGTCAGACATGATTTTCCTTTCACAAATCCATGCTGACTTTGTCCGATGATATCACCGCTTTCCAAATGTGCTGTTATCACATCTTTGATAACTGACTCTAGCAGTTTCCCCACCACCGATGTTAGGCTAACAGGTCTATAATTCCCTGGTTTCTCTCTCCCTCCTTTTTTAAAAAGTGGGGTTACAGTAACCACCCTCCAATTCTCAGGAACTAGTCCAGAATCTAAAGAGTTTTGAAAAATTATCACTAATGCATTCACTATTTCTTGGGCTACTTCCTTAAGCACTCTGGGATGCAGACCATCTGGCCCTGGGGATTTATCCGCCTTCAATCCCTTCAATTTACCTAACACCACTTCCCTACTAACATGTATTTCTCTCAGTTCCTCCATCTCACTGGACCCTCTGTCCCCGACTATTTCCGGAAGATTATTTATGTCCTCCTTAGTGAGGACAGAACCAAAGTAATTATTCAATTGGTCTGCCATGTCCTTGCTCCCCATAATCAATTCACCTGTTTCTGTCTGTGGGGGACCTACATTTGTCTTAACCAATCTTTTTCTTTTCACATATCCATAAAAGCTTTTACAGTCAGTTTTTATGTTCCCTGCCAGTTTTCTCTCATAATCTTTTTTCCCTTCCTAATTAAGCCCTTTATCCTCCTCTGCTGAACTCTGAATTTCTCCCAGTCCTCAGGTGAGCCACTTTTTCTGGCTAATTTGTATGCTTCTTCTTTGGAATTGATACTATCCCTAATTTCCCTTGTCAACCACGGGTGCACTACCTTCCTTGATTTATTCTTTTGCCAAACTGGGATAAACAATTGTTGTAGTTCATCCATGTGATCTTTAAATGCTTGCCATTGCATATCCATTGTCAACCCTTTAAGTGTCATTTGCCAGTCTATCTTAGCTAGTTCACGTCTCATACCTTCAAAGTTACCCTTCTTTAAATTCAGAACCTTTGTTTCTGAATTAACTATGTCACTCTCCATCTTAATGAAGAATTCCACCATATTATGGTCACTCTTACCCAAGGGGCCTCTCACGACAAGATTGCTAATTAACCCTTCCTCATTGCTCAATACCCAGTCCAGAATAGCCTGCTCTCTAGTTGGTTCCTCAACATGTTGGTTCAAAAAACCATCCCGCATACATTCCAAGAAATCCTCTTCCTCAGCACCTTTACCAATTTGGTTCACCCAATCTACATGTAGATTGAAGTCACCCATTATAACTGCTGTTCCTTTATTGCACACATTTCTAATTTCCTGTTTAATTCCATCCCCAACCTCACTACTACTGTTAGGTGGCCTGTACATTTGTCTTCCTTGTTACCAGCTCAACATGAACATTGACCTTCCTGGTGAATTTATTATGGGGAACAAGGAAATAGCAGACGAGTTGAACAGGTACTTTGGATCTGTCTTCACTAGGGAAGACACAAACAATCTCCCAGATGTAATAGTGGCCAAAGGACCTAGGGTATTGGATGAATTGAAGGAAATTTATATTAGGCAGGAAATGGTGTTGGATAGGCTGTAGGGTCTGAAGGCTGCTAAGTCCCGGGACCTGATGGTCTGCATCCCAGGGTACTTAAGGAGGTGGCTTTAGAAATCGTGGTCACATTGGTAATCATTTTCCAATTATAGATTCAGGATCAGTTCCTGTGGATTGGAGGGTGGCTAATGTTGTCCCTATCTTCAAGAAGGGAGGAAGAGAGAAAACAGGGAATTATAGACCAGTTAGCCTGACGTCGGTGGTGGGAAAGATGCTGGAGTCAATTATAAAAGATGAAATTACGACACATCTGGATAGCAGTAACAGGCTTGGTCTGAGTCAGCATGGATTTACGAAGGGGAAATCATGCTTGACTAATCTTCTGGAATTTTTTGAGAATGTGACTATGAAAATGGACAAGGGCGAGCCAGTGGATGTAGTGTACCTGGACTTTCAGAAAGCCTTTGATAAAGTCCCACACAGGAGATTAGTGGGCAAAATTAGGCCACATGGTATTGGGGGCAGAGCACTGACATGGATTGAAAATTGGCTGGCTGACAGAAAGCAAAGAGTAGCGATTAACGGGTCCCTTTCGGAATGGCAGGTAGTGACCAATGGGGTACCGCAGGATTCAGTGCTGGGACCGCAGCTGTTTACAATATATATTAATGATTTAGATGAGGGAATTAAAAGTAACATTAGCAAATTTGCCGATGACACAAATCTGGGTGGCAGTGTGAAATGTGAGGAGGATATTATGAGAATGCAGGGTGTCTTGGACAGGCTGGATGAGTGGGCAGGTGCATGGGAGATGCAGTTTAATGTGGATAAATGTGAGGTTATCCACTTTGGTGGTAAGAATGGGAAGGCAGATTATTATCTAAATGGAGTCAAGTTAACAAAAGGGGAAGCACAACAGGATCTAGGTGTTCTTGTACATCAGTCACTGAAAGCAAGCATGCAAGTACGGCAGGCAGTGAAGAAACCTAATGGCATTCTGGCCTTCATAACAAGGGGAATTGAGTATAAGAGCAAAGAGGTCCTTCTGCAGCTGTACAGGGCCCTGGTGAGACCACACCTGGAGTACTGTGTGCAGTTTTGGTCTCCAGATTTTAGGAAGGACATTGTTGCTATAGAGGGAGTGCGGCGTAGATTCACAAGGTTAATTCCCGGGATGGCGAGACTGTCATATGTCAAAAGATTGGAGCGACTGGGCTTATATACTCTGGAATTTAGAAGGCTGTGAGGGGATCTTATTGAAACATATAAGATTATTAAGGGATTGGACACGCTGGAGACAGGAAACATGTTCCCACTGATGGGTGAGTCCAGAACCAGAGGCCACAGTTTAAGAATTAGGGGTAGGCCATTTAGAACAGAGTTGAGAAAAAACTTTTTCACCCAGAGAGTGGTGGATATATGGAATGCTCTGCCCCAGAAGGCTGTGGAGGCCAAGTCTCTGGATGCGTTCAAGAAAGAGATGGATAGAGCTCTTAAAGATAGCGGAATCAAAGGTTATGGGGATAAGGCAGGAACTGGATACTGATTGTGGATGATCAGCCATGATCACAGTGAATGGCGGTGCTGGCTCGAAGGGCCGAATGGCCTACTCCTGCACCTATTCTCTATTGTCTATTGACCCCAAAGTCCCTTTGCACGTCTGATTTCTCAATTTACTCCTTGATTACAAAGAGCTTACACCTTTATTTATCCTACGAGAGTACATGACCACACACTTCCTTATACTGTATTTCATCTGGCACCTCTTTGTCCATTCTCTAAATCTGTGCAAGTGCTACTGCACACTCCCTGCTTCCTCAACATTGCCTGCCTTTACATCTCTCTTTGTGTCATCCACAGAGTTGGCCTTAAAACTATCAATTCTGGATTAGTCACTGTCCAGCTGTGGCCTGAGATGAAGCAACAATCTCTCCCCTGGCCTCCACAGTGTATTCTCTAACTTCCCACAAAGTACGAGAATGTACCTGATAAGGCCCGGGAGATTTAACAACTTTAATGCACCTTAAAGTCTCCAATATAGATCCCTGCCCATTTGAATGTGGTCTAAGACATCGCAGCTCATTTCTGTCACTTCCTTAGCTTCCGCATTTTCTCAATGGTGAGATAACTGTTGGTAATATTCATGGAAAGCCTCTCGTATTTCCTTCGGTTTCACACACCGATGCCATGTTCATCTCCAAGGGGAATGATTCTCTAACCTCCCTTTTCCTCTGAATATACCAAGAGAATCTCTTGGGATTTTGCTCACTTTGCCTTCCAAATTCTGATATCCTCATGTTACCCTCCTAACAGTTATGAGAGATCCTATGTCTGAGTCTTCTCGAATACTTTCCCGAGCATTGATCCAAATCTCACTAGTCTATATTTTCCTGGTTTGTCTCTATCATCTGAGGAACAACGTGCCCTGGAATATCAGCATCACTTCCTTCTCTGATCTCACTATCCTCGATGACCACGTTGATGAATACTGATGTGAAGAACTGGTTTAGTCCCTCGCCCACTTCCTCTGGATCCAGACATCAACCCTCTCCTTTGTCCTTGTGTTGCGGTATCCTCTCTGGAGTGCCCCTTCTCACCAAAGTCATTCTTTGTCCCGGTTTGGCACTTCTGATTCTCTCTTTAACTTCTCTCTTGCTTGCTTCATATTGCCAGAGGCCTTCTCCAATTTTTACATCTAAAACATTCGTTATGCTTCCTTTTTTCTTTCAGTCTGAATTTATAACATCTCTCAGCATACATATCTGCCTGACATTACCATCCTCGTCTTTCCTCCTCGTAGAAATAGTTTTGTCTGAATTCTGACCCAATTGCGTTTAAACATCACTCACATGTTAAATGTGGACTGATCAATCATAGCTGCACCCAGTCCCCTCTCCCCAGTTCCTGCCCAACACAGTTTCCAATAGCTATACCCCAATTGACCACATTAGACCATTGCTGTCTACAAGAAGGGTCAGAGCCGTCTCTATTTCCTGAGGAGACTGAGGTCCCTTAACATCTGTCGGACGATGCTGAGGATGTTCTATGAGTCTGTGGTGGCCAGTGCTACCATGTTTGCTGTTGTGTGCTGGGGCAGCAGGCTGAGGGTAGCAGACACCAACAGAATCAGCAAGCTCATTCATAAGGCCAGTGATGTTGTGGGGATGGAACTGGACTCTGTCACGGTGGTGTCTGAAAAGAGGATGCTGTCCAAGTTGCATGCCATCTTGGACAATGTCTCCCATCCACTACATAATGTACTGGGTGGGCACAGGAGTACATTCAGCCAGAGACTCACTCCACCAAGATGCAGCACAGAGCGTCATAGGAAGTCATTCCTGCCTGTGGCCATCAAACTTTACAACTCCTCCCTTGGAGGGTCAGACATCCTGAGCCAATAGGCTGGTCCTGGACTTATTTCCTGGCATAATTCACATATTGCTATTTAACTATTTATTACTATTTTCTATTACTATTCTATTACTATTTATTATTTCTATGACTATTACTATTTACTAATAGTAATATTACTATTACTATTTCTATTACTATTTATTATTTATGGTGCAACTGTAACGAAAACCAATTTCCCCCGGGATCAATAAAGTATGACTATGACTATGACTATTACCACCGGGTCCAGTCTTGCCCTATTTGCTGTTCCCAAATGGCAACTTCTATCAACGGTCAGGCTCATTTCCCAACACAATGTCTTCTATGACCCGCTTCCCTGGTTAGATTATTCTCTCCTGAGTTAAGAAACATCCCAGGATACTTCCAACAAGCTCTGCAATAATCTGAGCCCCTGGCTCTAAGGGAGTCCCAGACAACACAGGGGAAATTAAATTCACCCACTACAACTACTCTTTTGCTTTTACCTCTTTGATTACTTGCTACATTTCTGTTCCTTTATCTCCTGCTGGCATTTGGGAGACCTGTGATATAACCCCATCAGTGAACGCACCTCTCTTATCCTGAGCTCTATCCACATTGTCCCACTGGATAATCCCTGCAGTCATCCGTTATCCCCATCCGTCTTGGTAGGGAGTTGTAGTGCTTCCGATACAGTGTTATGTTTTTGATCAGTCTGTGCCATTGTAGAACAGTATAGGTGTGTATTGTAGTTTCTTGCAGCTCATAATTTTGCACACCATAGTCTTGAACTGTCATCAGATTGTGTAAAAGGAGAGAGAGTTTAAACAAAGTGATCAGGGGCAGTTGGCACATTTTGCATGTCACAGTTCCCAAGGAGATATTTGATTGCCCATAATTGGGAACTTGACAAGATCCAATAAAAATAAGTTGGGTTTAAACAGAGCGGTCATTGCATGAGTGGGCCAAAATTGGAGTAGGGAGGGGTAAGACGGACGTAGATATTTTTTCTTTATTCTTTATTATTTTCTTGTTACACATTTAGAGCAGAGGGGATGCCAGACAAAATACTAGATTGCTCTTCTTGCTGGATGTGGGAAGAAATGGAGACATCCAGTGTCCCTGACCACTACTCTTGCAAGAAGGCATACAGCTGAAACTTTTATCAGGCCGTGCTGAGGAGTTGGAGATTGAACTGGATGAAATCTGGATCCCTCGAGAGACTGAGGTGTTGATAGGCAGCACAAGGTGTGGGATAATTGTCAGGAGGGGGAGAGTGGGGGGGGGAAGAGGGAGCAGGGTTGAGCTGTAGTGAGGGGGATTCATTGATTAGGGGAACAGAAAGGGGTTTCTGTGAATGTGAACAAGGTTCCCAGATGGTTATTGCCTCCTGGGTGCCAGGATCAGAGAGACATCTCAGATTCATTTCACAGCATTCCTAGCTGGGAGTGTGAGCAGCCTGAGGTTCTGATTCACTTATTTACCAATGACGTGGACAGGGTGACTGTCCACGTCCTGCAAAGTGAGTTCAGGGAGTTAGGTGCTAAGTTAAAGGACAAGATCCCCCAGGGTTGTGATTTTCAGGATTACTACCTGTGCTACATGCTAGTGAGGTCAGAAATAGGAAGATCATCCAGTTCAAGGAGGCTCAGGAGTTGCTGCAGGAGGGAGGGCTTCAGCTTTTTGGATCACTGGGCTCTCTGCAAGGAAAGGTGGAACTACAGAAGCATCGGTTTGCACCTGAACTGGAGGGCACTAATATCCCAGTGGGAAGGTTTGCCAGGGGTTATGGTTTGAACTAGAGGGGCAGGGGGATGGGAACCAGAGCACCAGAACAGATAGTGGAATTAGTATGGGAAGAGATATTCTTCACTTCACAAAGTCAGGAATCAAAAGGTTGATCAAGGTAGGGCTTATGTTCTGAGCTACATATAATTTGGATGTGAGGATTATTGTAGGAAAGGCAGAGAAGGTCAGGACCTAGATCAGCTTGTGGAATTATGACATTGTAGCCATTAGTGAGACTTGTACGGTACATAGCAGGTATAGACAGGCAGAGACAAATTGGGTACTTGAGTTTAATGGGGTGAAAAGAAAACATGAGGTGAGAAACATAGAAAACCTTCAGCACAATACAGGCCCTTCAGCCCACAAAGCTCTGCCAAACATGTCCTTACCTTAGAAATTACTGAGGGTTACCCATAGCCCTCTATTTTTCTAAGCTCCATGTACCTATCCAGGAGTCTCTTAAAAGGCCCTATCGTATCCGCCTCCACCACCGTCGCCAGCAGCCCGTTCCACGTACTCACCACTCTCTGCGTGAAAGAACTTACCCCTGACATCTACTCTGTATCTACTTCCAAGCACCTTAAAACTCTGCTTTCTTGTGCTCGCCATTTCAGCCCTGGAAAAAAGCCTCTGACTATCCACACGATCAATACCTCTCACCATCTTATACACCCCTATCAGGTTACCTCTCATCCTCCATCACTCCAAGGAGAAGAGGCCGAGTTCACTCAACCTATCCTCATAAGGCATGCCTGCGCCCCCCCCCCCCCCCCGCCAATCCAAGCAACATCCTTGTAAAGCTCCTCTGCACCCTTACTATGGTTTCCACATCCTTCCTGACACCGCTCTGGTCGGGCAGGAATGGTCTAAGCACAAGTCGAGAAATTATAGGCCAGTGAGCCTAACATCAGCTGTGGAACGTTTAGTGGAAAGTTTTCTAAGCAACCAAGGATATAATTATTTGGATAAACATGGACTGATTGGGAATAGTTAAGATAGCTTTGTGTACAGTGTTAACTAGTCTTATAGAGTTTTTTGAGGAAGTTACTAGGAAAGTTGATGAATGCAAGGCAGTGGATGTAGTCTAGATGGACTTTAACAAGGCCTTTGACAAGGTCTCACATGGGTGGTTGGTCAAGAGGTTCAGTCATTTGGCATTCAAGATGAGGTAGTAAATTGTATTAGGCATTAGGTTCAAGAGTGGTTGCAGATGATTGCCTCTCTGACTGGAGGCCTGTGACTGGTGGTGTGCCACAGGGATCAGTGCTGAGTCCATTGTTTGTCATCCAGATCTTTGATATCGATGACAATGTGGTGAACTGCAACAGCAATTTTGTGGATAACACCAGGTACGATGAACAGTGAGGAAGATGCTCAAAGTTTGCATTGGGATCTGGAGCAGCTGGAATTTAATGCTGACAAGTATGAGGGGTTGCACTTTGGGAGGACAAACCACGGTAGGTCTTACACAGTGAGCAGTCGGGCACCAAAAAGTGCATTAAAGCTGAGGGATCTGGAAATACAGATTCATAATTCCCAGTAAGTGACATCACAGATAGATAGGGTCATACAGAAAGCTTAGGCACATCGTACTTCGATTTACAAAGGGCAAAGCACAGGAGATAGGTGTTATGTTGAAGTTGTATTAGATATTGGAGAGGCCTGATTTGGAGTATTGTGTGCAGTTGTGGTCACCTACCCACAAGAAAGATGTAAGTAAGCTTGAAAGAGTGCAGAGAAAATTTACAGGATGTTTCCTGGATTTAAGCACCTGAGTTCTCTGGAAAGATCAAATAGGTGAATTTTATTCCTTGGAATATGGAGTATTGTGGGGAGAATAAACAGAGGTATACAAAATTATGAAGGGTGTACTGTAGATGGCATAATGATGTTTATATGTCAGAGTTACAGTGAAATACTGTAGATGGGGTAATGATGTTTACAGGTCAGAGTTACAGTGAAATACTGTACATGGGGTAACGATGTTTATCGGTCAGAGTTACAGTGAAATACTGTAGATGGGGTAATGATGTTTATAGGTCAGAGTTACAGTGAAATACTGTAGATGGGGTAATGATGTTTATAGGTCAGAGTTGCAGTGAAATGCTGGATTGTCCAGCTCTGGGCTGTCAGTATTGTGTTTTATTTAGAGAGCTGTGTGCTGTACTGGTCTGTGTCCTCACTGGCCGGTGCTGTGCTCTGGCAGCTCAGTGTGTTTGAAATACAGTGTCAGTGTTTTTACTGAAGAGTGTCTTTATTACACAAACTAACCTTGTCTACCATGGACTTTAAACATTGCTGGGAGGTGAGGGGAGGGTTTGGAACCACTATACCTGACTCTGAAGGATCTGACAAATTCGCTTTGAACGTCCTGTTTGTTTATTCCCACAACCCCTGCAGGCAGTGAATCCCAGATGAGAACCGCTCTCCTGACAGACAACGGTGGGAATTAAACCCAGGTCGCTGGTACTGTCACCACTGCGCTGACCATGATGCTCCTGTGCCACCCCTTCCTCTTTAAACCCGTCCATTGATCCAGACCTCATGCCCACCGGGTAAAGAATTCCAGACGTTCCCTGCATCAGATGCACGTCAACTCTGGCAGGGGTTACAGCCATTACTTCCTACAAAGCAAACCCAACATCATGAATGGCAGTGAGGCTTCACAACCAGACCAGCTCAACCCTTTTATGCTCACTTTCAGAGGAAGAATAAAGCCACAGCTATGAGGATACGTGCAGCGTCTGATGACCCTGTGATCTCTGTCTTGGAGGCCGACATCAGGCTGTCTTTCAAGAGGCTGAACCCTCGCCGGGCAGCAGGGCCCGATGGAGTACCTGGTAAGGCTCTGAAAACCTGTGCCTACCAACTGCTGGAAGTGGTTTTTTCAATCCCTCACTGCTACAGTCGAAAGTTCTGACCTGCTTCAAAAGGGCAACAACTGCTCCGGAACCCAAGAAGGTCAGTGTGAGCTGCCTTAACGACTATTGTCCAGTCACACTCACATCTCCGGTTATGAAATGCTTTGAGAGGTTGGTCATGGATAGAATGAACACCTGTCCCAGGAAGGACCGGGACCCACTGCAATTTGCCTCTCGCCACAATATGTTTGCGGTAGATGTGATCCCAGTGGCTCTCCGCACAGCACTGGAGCACCTGGGCAATACAAATACCTATGTCAGGATGCTGTATATTGACTAGAGCCCAGCATTTAACACCATCATTCCTCGTCCTGATAAAATAGCTACAGAACCGAGGCCTCTGTCCATCCTTGTGCAGCTGGATCCTCGGCTTTCCAGCACCTGGTGCGGGAGATCGCTCAGCACTTCGAAACCCATCTGTGTTTCCAGAGCTCGGCCGTCATGGCCCTGCAGGAGGCGAGCGAGGCTTACCTGGTGGGGCTCTTCGAGGACACTAACCTGTGCGCCATCCACGCCGAGTAAGTTACCATCCAGCTGGCTCGATGCTTCTGCGGGGAGCCCGCCTGAACCCAGCCCTGGCACTAAACACAACAAAAGGCTCTTTTAGGAGCCACTATCATGGCAGAGTAAAGGGCTATCATCTGCCACACCACTATTTTGGTTCCCAACCCACTGATGAATCATTTCAATCCTCCTGCGACACATTAACAAATCTGCCCATATTTGACCCGGCTGGTTCAAGTGCAGCCTGTCCCACTTCTACAGGTCACCTCTGCCCCAGCAGAGATCCCAGTGGCTGGAAACCTGAACCTGTTCTCCTGTACCAGCTCCTCATCCTCACATCCACCTGCCCTGTCCTTACCAGCACTTGGCATCAGGAGTAATCCAGTGATTACAGATCTCTTTGTCTCCACCCTCCCCTGCCGTACATCAGAATCACAGACCCGGCTGCTGCTGCTCTCCTGAAAGGCCATGTCTCCTGTTGATCAATTCTCCAAGTCAATCTGCTTCACCAGTCCCATTAAATGGATTCACTTTCCCCTTCAAACCTCCCATGATGTGCTCCTGTGTCCACAACAACCTGTGTTTTCCTGCAGTCACATGCTTGATCATAATGAGTTAGATTGTGAAGTCATTATGATCCGGAACCTGACCACAAGAAACTGCCGGCTGAGGGCAGTTCGTCTGGGTGCTCAGGGAGAGGCTGGTCTCCTTGATGCGGGAGGCTGCTTCCACAACATTTTCTTGGAATCACGCACAAAGTCAATGGACTTCAGCGAACTATTCCGGCTGGTGGTCCTTGGCTTGTCGATGGGCAGTGCTGTCACCATCATCGGCTGGTGGGCCTGCCAGAAGTTCGCCAAGAAGCGCCCCCACACTGTGAAGGCCAAGCCTGTAATCGGCACAGCCCAGCCAGTAAATTTCGAAGTGAAGCCCAACACTGAGGAATTGAAGACAGGGAACTTTGCTGCACACTCCGGACTACCAGTCAAGAGAACCAACACTGTGGTTAGAAGCCAGAATATGGAAGAGGGGAGTATAGAATCAGGGGATGGATGAAACGAACAGGGGATTTCGTCACGGGGACTGGCTGATCGAATGCTCAGTCCTGAACTGGCTCTGGCAGATGGAAGGCTAAGTCCTGAACAGGCTCTTGGGCACATCCAAACAGGGGCGACTGAACTGGAGCTGAGACGAGTGGACGGACACTGGAATGGAGAGGATAAGAGGGAGGAAAATGGATGTGAGGGCAAAGCAACCATCAGAGATCAGCAGGAGCAGAATGACAAAGAGAGGCTGTCGAGTGGGTTGGGTGACTTCACCAATGTGCAAGTGTTTAAGAGAAGGGTGCGGCAGAGCAGGGGAATAAAATTTGTGGGCAAGACAAAGAGATCCTGGGAGAAGCTGGCTAGAGAGAGGAGGCGAATGAGGAAGTGGCAGTCAAAACTCCAAAGGGGACTGTCAATAGTAGGGGAGGGAAGTGGAAGGGAGCAATGTAGAGCCTGCAGAAGAGTTCTCAGATTTAGGGAACCGCTGCCTGAAGATGGGTCAAGGAAAGTAGAGAAATGGAAAGAGGAATCGTTTGGTCCTGGAGGAAACAGAAGGCTGGAGTCCACAATCTTGTGAAGTCGATGAAGGTAAAAATAAATGTATCGGCAAAATTGCTGTATTGTTTTTTTATATAAAGGGGGCTGTGTTCCAAAGACTTTGGGGCACTGGAATATCAAAGTTGTAGAAGGCTACTGATCAAATGCTGAGTTCTGGGGCTAGTATCGATGACATCATTGAAATGATGGGTCGAAGGGCCTGTTTCTGTGCAGATCTCTCGATGACACGTCATGACCTCACAGATCCTTTATTTACCTGCAGTCTCCCACCCACATTAACTATCTCACTCCCCTTGCCACTGCTACGGCACAGTGGAGAAGCAGTTAGTGCGACGCTCCACAGGGCCAGCGATCTCCGATCGGGGTGCAGTTCCACTGCTGTCTATAAGGAGTTTGTACATTCTCCCCAAGACATCATGGAGTTCCTCCAAGTTCAACTGAAAGCTTCCAATCTCCCCCCTTCCTCGTATCGATTGTGCAGAAGAGATTCACCAGGATGCTGCCTGGACTAGTTTACATAGAATATAGAACATAGAATAGTACAGCACAGTACAGGCCCTTCAGCTCACAATGTTGTGCGGACACTCAAACCCTGCCTCCCATATAACCCCCCACCTTAAATTCCTCCATATACCTGTCTAGTAGTCTCTTAACCTTCACTAGTGTATCTGCCTCCACCACTGACTCAGGCAGTGCATTCCACGCACCAACCACTCTCTGAGTAAAGAACCTTCCTCTAATATCCCCCTTGAACTTCCCACCCCTTACCTTAAAGCCATGTCCTCTTGTATTGAGCAGCGGTGCCCTGGCTGTCCACTCTATCTATTCCTCTTATTATCTTGTACACCTCTATCATGTCTCCTCTCATTCTCCTTCTCTCCAAAGAGTAAAGCCCTAGATCCCTTAATCTCTGATCATAATGTATACTCTCTAAACCAGGCAGCATCCTGGTAAATCTCCTCTGTACCCTTTCCAATGCTTCCACATCCTTCCTCTAGTGAGGCGACCAGAACTGGACACAGTACTTTATAAAGCTGCATCATTACATCCCAACTCTTAAACTCTATCCCTCGACTTATGAAAGCTAACACCCCATAAGCTTTCTTAACTACCCTATCCACCTGTAAGGCAACCTTCGGGGATCTGTGGACATGTACCCCCAGATCCCTCTGCTCCTCCACACTACCAAGTATCCTGCCATTTACTTTGTACTCTGCCTTGGAATTTGTCCTTCCAAAGTGTACCACCTCACACTTCTCCGGGTTGAACTCCATCTGCCACTTCTGCATCTTATCAATGTCTCTCTGCAATCTTTGACAATCCTCTACACTATCTACAACACCACCAACCTTTGTGTTGTCTGCAAACTTGCGAATCCACGCTTCTACCCCCACATCCAGGTCATTAATAAAAATCACGAAAAGTAGAGGTCCCAGAACAGATCCTTGTGGGATACCACTAGTCACAATCCTCCAATCTGAATGTACTCCCTCCACCATGACCCTCTGCCTTCTGCAGGCAAGCCAATTCTGAATCCACCTGGCCAAACTTCCCTGGATCCCATGCCTTCTGACTTTCTGAATAAACCTAAGGTGTGGAACCCTGTCAAATGCCTTACTAAAATCCATGTAGATCATATCCACTGCACTACCCTCATCTATATGCCTGGTCACCTCCTCAAAGAACTCTACCAGGCTTGTTAGACACGATCTGCCCTTCACAAAGCCATGCTGACTGTCCCTGATCAGACCATGATTCTCATCCTCCTGTAGGCTTATGAGGACAGGATGAGCATGCGAGGGCTTTTCTCTGGAGTGCAGGAGGGTGAGAGGGGACTTGAGAGAGGTGTACAAGGTCATAACAAACATAGATCGAGTGGACAGCCAGAGAGATTTTCCCAGGGTGGGAATGGCAAATAGCAGAGTGTACACAGAGAGTGGTGTGTGTGTGGAACCACCCCAGGGGTGGTAGTAGAGGCAGATATATTAGTGACGTTTATTACAGAGCACATGAATGATAGAAAAAGGGAGTGCTCTATTTGGGGAAAGGGTTATATTGATCTTACAACAGGTTAAAAGTTTGACACAATACTGTGGGTTGAAGGGCCTGTAGTGTGCTCTGGTGTTCTATCCCACTCATTACAATACCTTCCCCTCTCCTACCCATTAACACCTTTCCTCTGTCCTCCACTGCTCTCCCCTACCTTGCTAACTCCTGACTACTTACCCCTGCCTCACCAGATCCTCACTCTCCACTTGTCAGTTCCATCACTCCATCCCTCCCTTCCACTTCCCCTTCACTACCCACTCCTCCCACCCTCCACTTCTACCATCACTCCATCTGATGTGTCCTCTCTGTCTTCCTCCCAAGGCCTCATCAAGGAGGATGATATTGCAGCCATTCTCAAGGGTAGTCACATGCAGAAGATCAAATCCTGCTCATGGATGAAGTCGCGATTTTACAAACTGCAAGAAGACAGTTGTACGGTGTGGTACAGTTCCAAACAGATCCTGAAGTCAGCCAGGAGCCAAATGTGTGAGTGTTGCTCAAGTCTTGGATGGATGGTGTGGCAGCAAACAGATTTTTAAAAAGTTTTAAAAACATTGTCTTGGGCACCAACAAGTGCAGGGATTAGTCCTTGATTCCTGGTATGGCACCTCGCTGAGGCCAGTAGAGTTACTGCTTCATTGCACCAGTGACCTGGATTCTGTCTTTTATTGATTCTGTTTTATTTGGAAATGGAGTGCAGGCAGATTCTTCTGGCCCAATAGGCCCCACCACCCAGCGGTCCACCTGTTTAACACCAGCCACATCAGGACAATTCACCTGCCCTGCTGTGTTCCTCCAGCATTGTGTGTGTGTGTGTGTGTGTGTGTGTGTGTGTGTGTGTTGCTCAGGTTAACAACTGTCCAATTCCTTCAGCATTCTACAGGGGGAAGAACTTTCAGACAATATTTCCCATCTGTTGCAATTTGCTCCTCTTAACCTCCTGTGTCTCTCACCTCCTGGTCCATTTCCATTTCTCTGTTCATCCAGGTTTCCCATAAACATGACATGAGTCATGTCCATCAAGCAGGAGCTACAGAAACCTGAAGCCCCACACCTCAGAACCCTAATTTCTACAGTTTAGCAACACACTAATGCCTTTGCACAAGAGATTCTGCAGATGGTAGAACAACACACAAAAAATGCAGAATGAACTCAGCAGGTCAGGCAGCATCCATAACTGTTTATACGCACGCACGCACACACACACACACAAACACACGCCGCACATACACACAGGCACACACAAACGCCACACATACACACAGACACTCACAGGCACACACACACACACACACACACAGAGACACACACACACACACACAAGTACATGCCACACATACACACAGACACTCACGGACACACACACCCACACACACACACACACACACACACTCACTAACAGACACTGACACACACACACACACCACACACACCACACACACACACACACCACACACACACACACACACACACACTCACTAACAGACACTGACACACACACACCACACACACACACACACAAACACATGCCACACATACACACAGACACACACACCCACACACACTCACTAACAGACACTGACACACACACACACACACACACAGACGCTCACAGACACACACACCCACACACACACACTCACTAACAGACACTGACACACACACACACCACACACACACACACACACACACACACACGCTGAGACCCGTCTGCAGGACTCATCCTGATGGAGGATGTTGGCCTATTGTTGACTCTTTATTCCTCTCCACAGATGCTGCCTGACCTGCAGAGTTCCTCCAGCATTTTAGGGCACCACAATAGCGGAGTGGTTCATGTGATGTTGTTGCTGCTCGGTCAGGGATCGGGGGCAGAGAGTGGGCAGGTAATAATTCAAAGTTCAGTACCAGTGCTGTGTGTAAGGAGTTTCTATATTCTCCCTGTGACCATGTGGGTTTCCTTCTGCTGTTCAAAGAAGGCTGACTGGTCATTGTAAACTCTCCTGTGATTAGGCTGCTGTTGAATAGGTGGGGTGTTCGGTGATGTGGCTTTTTGGGGCAGAAGGGCCAGTCCCACAGAGTATCTCTAAATAGGTAAAGTGCTGTGAATAAGTAACTTTGTGTGTGTGTTACTGTGAATTCCCAGCTTCTGCAGAATCTCTTGTGCTTGTGAATCTGTGACTGAATCTCTTGTTCTGATCTCTGCTGCTGTTTTACTCCCTCCCCCCACCCGACCCCTCGCAGTCTCGATCGACGACATCAAGGAGTTGAGACCAGGTCACCAGACGGAGGGAATGCAGCGGTACGCCACGGAAATACCCAGCGACCGCTGTTTCACAATCGTATTTAAGGGCACGAGATCTGGTGGCCTCCGACGCCAACGATGCCGGGCATTGGATCCATGGCCTCTGCAAACTAAAGCAGAGAGGCTGCAGCATGAACAAGAGAGAGTGGCTGGTCCAGTATCCATCTGGGAATCTGTCACGGCAGAGCGCCAGGGAGAGAGGGTGCTACTTCCCTCATGGTCTCCAACAGCAGCCCCCAAGTCCACCCCTACCCCATGCAGAAGGTCAAAGGCACTTCCCCATATTGGATCTTTTTGTGCTTGTTTCCCGTATGTGACTTGCATTTCTCTCAGGCACTCAGCCTCCTTAGATTCCATTAGTTACTAATGTTTTTTAGTATTAATTTCATAGATAGTCAATCTTTAGGTTTTAACATGTTATAGGTATTATAGACTAAACTTAATGTTACAGGTGTTTATGAAAAATAGTTACTTTAAAGCACTGAATCAGATACTTTATTGATATAATATTCTTCCAATCAGCAACAAAAGTACAATTAATATTTTGTTTATTACAAGCAATGCTGATGTGGATGAAACCCTGTTTGCAAAATACATCAGGGGATGCATTTTAAATGAATAATGATTCCTCTACGTCGTCCTACCATCAAAGAAGGATGCTTCGTTACACAGCCAAGATATTTTCCAGCGGAATTTTCTTTTTCAAAAATACTTTCACCTTTTGGATCTGTCTTGTTGCACACTTGGACACAAAAGGGACTTCCGGGAGTGCAGAAGTTTAGAAATAACGTCTTTATTTTCCATTCTGGAAATACAGGAACACAAGCACATCGGCTGACCATGCATGCTGCGGGGCCGTCCCTGTCTACTCCATCACATGCGCCCTCCCGTGCCCCCCAGACCCCTCAGCTGCCCCAAGTGCCTGTATAAGCTATGTCCCTTGTAACCATCAACCAACCCACTAAAATATTACCGTTGCTCGTGCAACTGAACATTAATCAAATTATGAATGAACAAATTAACAAACCAAAGCAATAAAAATAATATGAACATAATATAAGAAAATTAGGAGGGTTTCCAGTGTCCATTAATATGCTCCACATTACTATGGGTCCCACACTGTCCCCTTCAAAATAAGTGTCCTCCCGACATAGATTTCTCAGGGTACTCATGTCTTCAACTGGTGAGTTATAGTGGTAGGTTATAAAGGAGTCAGTCTTTTGGGATACTCGCTGTACAGCAACAGTCTTTGACATGACATGCATCTCCCTCTTTATGTCACGTGTCTGCAACAGGCATCACTGGCCAGATGATATCTTAAGTGCTACTCTGCTACTTGTGTGGGCTATGTATCTCGGACTGAAGGTTTTACCCTATATCTACCCCATAACCCATTACACAGACCCACATGTCCTACTGTATGTCTCACATTACTATGGGTCCCAAATTGGCATGGGTGACCCTCCCAGAAGCCAAACCACAAGGGCCTTGCCTCCAGCCAGCATCACTCTCCGGGTCGTTGAGGCAGGTTTGCTGCAGGAAATGATCTCCCATTTTGCCAGGTTTGCTGCAGGAAATGATCTCCCATTTGTGAGGCTTCATTCAAGCAGGGAAGCTGAAGGCGCCAGTCTGCACTGAGGTTCGATTTCAGGACTATCAAGTGGCCCTCAAAGCTGCTACTACACCATTTATATCAAGCAAACAGATTCTGATCATGTGATGTCATTTTGTTAATTTGTAAACAATTAGATATATTTAGATTTCAGATAGTTTCAGAAAGAACACGAAGGGTAGTTTATTTTCAGCTTTATTCAATCCAGTCTGAAATATAAACTTTTTACCGTATCTGTAAGAATGGGAAATTCTTACACAATGATCTGTACAATGAAAGCCTTACTTTGTGTCATGTCAGTTGTGTCACTTTCTTTCTCCCTGTTTGCTTTATCTTGTCAGCAGAGTGAGATACAAATCAAATCAAGTTTAATTATCATTCAGCCATAATAGATACGGCGAATGAGGCAGCGTTCCTCGGGGGCCATGGTGCAGAACGAACAAAATAGTGCATTCAAAAAAGCGAGTAGAGAAGCCTCTTCACGTGGGATAAGAACATATGTTTAGTCCAAAACCCTCAGTGACATGTCCTGCAATCGATGGTACAATCTCCTGGCAGTGCACAGACACGTGCAGTCCAGACTGTTGTTCCACCGCTCGAACAGGAGAAGGCAGCACCAACGGGAGAGGCCAGCCCCCTGCTGAGCGCGGATGCCACGTTGCACCGCCTCCAGCGTTCCCTCACCTGGCCTGCAGCTGCAGGCAAGTGCGCGGCTCGAGGACTTGTCCCCGCTACAATCGAGGCTACGTGGCTTCTACAATCGCACCACCAGACAAGTGTAACAGGCCTGCGGCAACTTACACTATCACTGTGCAAAAGAGTCTTGCGATTGCGAGTGACAATCTACCACGGTTATACAGCACGCCGCCTTCACGCACCAACTCCGATGCCTCTGACTGGCAGGCAGCAACACAGTCTCAACTCAAGCTCTGTATAAATTTTGGGTTTATTATGTACATAAATAGAAGCAAGAATTAGGCCATTCAGCTTTGTGGGGCCTTCTCTGTAATTCAGAATGTGTTGATCTCTTTATAATCTGTTCACAAATCTTGCATCCCTTCATTCCTTTCAAAGTTCAGAGTAAATTTTATTATCAAACTACTTGCATATCACCATATACAACCATGAGATTCACTTTCCATTGGGCATACTCAGCAAATCTATAGAATAGTAACTATAACAGGATCAATGAAAGATCAACCAGAGTGCAGAAGACAACAAACTCTGCAAATACAGATATAAATAAATAGCAATAAATAACAAGAGAATGAGATAAAGAGTCCTTAAGGTGAGATCATTGGTTGTGGGAACATTTCAATGATTGGGCAAGTGAGTGTAGTTATCCTCTTTTATTCAAGAGCCTGATGTTGAGCTTTCATTGTAATAATAATAATAAGTACTTCATTGATCCCTAGTAGGAAATTCTTTCATTACAGCAGCAACATTTAAAGACACATTTAGCAGTGTGCAGACTTAACTAATAATAAAGTACAGAATAATAACATGCACAATAATTTACCAATGTGCAATAATAATGTGTAATGATTATGTATTGAGTTGCTGCCACTTGATTGGCTGCTGAGGATATTTGCATTAATGAGTAGATGTACCTAATAAAGAGGCCACTGTGTGTATATAGTCCAACATGAGAAACATCATTCCCTTGTGCCCGTTTCAAAGCTCCACTAATAAACAACCTGTTGAACTCAGCTGCAATACGCAAGCATATCTTTGCTCAGTTAGGAAGACCAGACACGTGCATGATACTCCAGATGGAATCTCAGCAGAAAACATAAATTTTCAAACTCGCTGTTTTAAAAAAAAAATACTTCTCTTAGGGTCTCGGCCTGAAACGTCAACTGTACCTCTTCCTAGAGATGCAAACACGAGGAATTCTGCAGATGCTGGAAATTCAAGCAACACGCATCAAAGTTGCTGGTGAACGCAGCAGGCCAGGCAGCATCTGTAGGAAGAGGTACAGTCTGGAGGAAGTGCCAGGAGCCAAAGGAGAAATTATTAAGAGTAAGGACTAATTCTGCTAGACGGAGCAGAGTGGTGGTAGAGGGGAACTGATGAGGTCTGGAATCCAAAAAGAAGCGGAGAGCTTTGAGACCTTCCTGATGGGGGATGGAAGTATATAGGGACTGGACATCCATGGTGAAAATAAAGCGGTGGAGGCCAGGGTACTTAAAATCATCGAAAAGTTTCAGAGCGTGAGAAGTGTCACAAACATAGGTGGGAAGGGATTGAACAAGGGGGGATAAAACCGTGTTGAGGTATGCAGAAATGAGTTCAGTGGGGCAGGAGCAAGCTGAGACAATAGGTCTGTCAGGACAGGCAGGTCTGTGGATCTTGGGTAGGAGGTAGAAATGGGAAGTGTGAGGTGTGGGTACTATAAGGTTGGTAGCAGTGGATGGGAGATCCCCTGAGCAGATAAAGTGGGTGATGGTGTGGGAGACAATGGCCTGGTGCTCCTTAGTGGGGTCATGATTGAGGGGTAAATAAGAGGAGGTATCCGCGAGTTGTCGCTGTGCCTCGGCAAGGTAGGGGTCAGTACGCCAGACTACAACAGCACCCCCCTTATCGGCGAGTTTGATAGTAAGGTTAGGATTAGTGCGGAGGGACTGGAGAGCAGAGCGTTCGGAAGGAGTAAGGTTGGAATGGGAACAAGGTGCAGTGAAGTCGAGACGGTTGATGTCCCGTCGGCAGTTAGCAATAAAGAGATCCAGAGCAGTCTGAAGACCAGTGTGGGGTGTCCATAAAGAGGAGGAGGGTTGAAGACGGGAGAAGGGGTCATCAGTGAGGGTGGAAGAGTCCTTGCTGAAGAAGTAGGCTCGGAGACGGCGGAAGAAGAGTTCCGCATCATGGCGAACGCGCAACTCGCTGAGGTGTGGGCGAAGGGGGACAAAGGTGAGGCCCTTACTGAGGATAGAGCGTTCCACCTCAGACAGTTGAAGGTCGGAGGGGATAGTAAAAACCCGGCATGTATGAGAGCTGGGATCAGAGCAGGGAGTGGGGAGGCTGGGGGTGTCAGTGGAGAGGGGAGGGTTGGGGTGAGAGGAAGATGGAGCCTCTGAGGGCCCAGGAGCTGACGGTGGGATCTGAGGGTGACGGGGGTTGCAGAGTGGCGGTGGGGGAAAGGGAGACGGGAGTCACAGTAGCAGCACATAAAGACCCGGCCTGGAGTTCAAGGCTGGAGTCACAGTTGGTGCACTTTGGACCTTAGCTCCAGCTGTAATCTACCCATGTTCCTGACCATTGGCGTTCTTGACCTGGACCACAGCTCCGCCAAATACTTAGCCTACTCCCCGGTTCCGTCTGTACACCCTGCTTATATTTGAGATGATATCTCAAACTCCAGACAAATGAGTAAGCCAGATGCTGTAAATGGGAATTTTGCAGACCCATGGGAGGCAAGCATTTCATCCATGCCTATTTCAATAAAATCTTTAAATTGAAGGGGGTCTTAGTGGCACAGAAAAGGCCCTTTGGCCCATCTAATCCATGTCGAACCGTTTGAACTCCCTACTCCCATCAACCCGCACCGGGACCATAGCCCTGCATACCCCTACCACCCATGTACCTATCCAAACTTCTCTTAAATGTTGAAATCGAGCTCACATGCACGACCTGCACTGGCAGCTCATTCCACACACTCGCAACCCTCTGAGTCAAGACGTTTCCCCTTATGTTCCCCTTAAACTTTTCACCTTTCACCCTTAAACCATGACCTCTAGTTGTAGTCCCATCCAACCTCTGTGGAAAAAGCCTGCTTACATTTACCCTATCTATACCCCTCATAATTTTGTAAACCTCTATCAAATCTCCTCTCAGTCTTCTACGTTCTATGGAATAAAGTCCTCACCTGTTCAATCTTTCCTTATAACTCAGGTCTTTCAGTTCTGGCAACATCTTTGTAAATTTTTTTCTGTACTCTTTCAATCTTATTTGCGAACTTTGTAGATTAAATTTCACCATATAGAAACCGGCAATGGGTAGTATTTTATTTATTTTAAAATTTGAAGTTACAGGGGTTGAAGGGCAGGCACCATGGTGGTGTAGCAGTTAGCACAATGCTATCACAGTTCAGGGTGTTCCAGAGTTGGGAGTTCAATTCCAGCGCCTTCTGCAAGGAGTTTGTACATTCTCTCCGGGACCACGTGGGTTTCCTCCAGGTGCTCCGGTTTCCTCCCACATCCCAAAGACGGTCCATCGGTTAATTGGTCATTGTAAAGTGTCCTGTGATTAGGCTACTGTTAAATAGGTGAGTTGCTGGGTGGTGTAACTTGTTGGGCCGGAAGGGCCCATTCCGTACTATACAGTATCGCTAAATAAAATAATACAAAATAGAAATAATTATGTACATATGTAATATGTTTATTATAATTATTAAAATACATATATATAAACTCTGTATCAAAATAGAAATAAAGTTTAATATTTTACATTAATACTGTAAACACTTCTGGGGAGTATTTTAAATTCTACTTTACAACTATGAATACACTGCACATAAAAAGAAAATCTGAATAAACTAATTCTTTTCGTGCTCACTGTTTAAAAGTTTCACAAGTTTGTTTTCACGTCAACATGGCACAGTCAAACCGAACAAAAGCAGGCCTGACTGGAGCACATTTTACAACGACTCAACTTATACCGGAGATAATTCTGTTCCAGCAATCCTTATCAAGAGCATGTTCAAAGCAAACTTTTTCAAGCTGTTCCAACTGCACATAAGTTTGGGCCAAATTAAAATTATCTCCAAACTCATCACTTTTCAAGAGGGAAAGTGGGAACAATTAAACATCAGAACAACGCAGGGGAATGAAATTGTAAAATTAATCTCTTGTTTCAGTTTCCCAATTTTTATAATCTTCTTGCTTCAAGATAACCCGTCTCACTGATAAAATGTAGGGTCTGCATTTCAAGCATATGATATCGCTGAAGAAGCGCAACTTTTTTTTTACTAAAGTGAATACAGATACGGTATCAGTCCACACAGTCGTAGAGCTCTCTTTAGTTCCTTGATGTCTGCAGCCATGTTTTCTCCATTCTCTCTCAAACATTGACTGAAGAGTAACTGGGGTTATTCCGGCAAACGAAATGTGCAACCAACTGTCCATCAGCAATCATCAGCAACAAACCGACACCTAAAAGAAGAATCACAGTCGTTAAAACTCATAACTATCACCATGGTCTATGAACTGTACAGATAGTCTTACAATACTTTATAAGATGGAATAGGTTGAAGATCAGGCATCAGAAATTTAAAAGGGACATCAGGGGCAGCTTCTCAGTGCAAAGGGTGGTGTGTATGTATTTGGAATGAGCTGCCAGATACAGTACAGTGCAAAAGTCTCAGGCACACATACACAGCTAAGGCTTTTGCACGGTGCTGTACTTGTCAATGTGGAGCAGAGAGCGAGTTTGTAACTCCGTCAGGAGCAAAGGATGTTGGGAATAGTGAGCGTGGAGCGCCGTGGGACAGGTGGAAGCAGAGGAGTGCCAGGGGTGTGGGTTTGCTGTCGGTGCAGACACACCCAGCCCTGAGACAACAGGCAAGGTCATTTGATGCCAAACAATTGGTTTATTAATCATTCCAGAATGTCTCGCTGGTGCTTCCCTCTCCCTTCCCCTTTCCCAACCATGATTCTCCTCTCCCTGCCCCCTTCCCACTCTCAGTCCACAATAGAGACCCATAGGTTTATCACCACTCACATATGCCATGATTTTTTTTCTTGCAGCACTATAGTGCAATATATAAAATTACTAGAGTACTGTTTCGTGGAAGTCTGTGAAGAGTAAGAATTTCAAGTTGTATACTGTATACATTCTCTGATATTAAACTGAACCATTGAACATTTAAAAACCATCAAGTGCATGGATTGGAGAGGTTTAAAGAGCTGTGATCCAAGCATGAGCAGATGAGAGTAGATTGCTGTATAACATTGTCAGCATAGGCAATTTAGGCCAAAGGGCCTGACTCTATGACTAACTATGATAACATCATTTCAGCATTGTATCTCTGTTAAGCTGCAAAAAGAAATCTAGTGCTCATTGTCCAGTAGAGTCTGATTTAACTATTCAGAGGTGAATTGAATAAAGAATCTACAGCATGTTTATAACATTTTTCAAGAAAATCTACTCAGACTCACCCAATGCCAACCACCATTGCCACACTAAAGGAAATTCGACCATCACTGTAAATGAAATGAAACCCAAATTTAACGACTTCACAGTGTTTCACACCTCGACGTAAGATTCTTAAAACAAGCAAAATGAGGAGGAATTTCTTTAGCCAGAGGATGGTGAATCTTTGGAATTCACTGCCACAGATGGCTTGTGGAGACCAAGTCCCTGGTCTGTTTAACGCAGAGGTTAATAAGTTCTTGATTAGTAAGGGCATTGAAGGTTACGGGGAAAAGGTAGGAGAATGGGGCATAGTGGCTAGGAAAAGTTTTACACTAACATCAACCTGGTTTTAATTCCCGGTGCTACCTGTAAGGAACTTGTACGTTCTCCCCCGTGACCGTGTGGGTTTCCTCCAGGTGCTCTGGTTTTCTCCCACAGTCCAAAGTTGTACCGGTTAGTAGATTAACTGGTCATTGTAAATTGACCTGTGATTAGGCTGGGATTAAATTGGGAGATTGCTGGGTGGCGAGGTTCGAAGGGCAGGAAAGGCCTACTCCACGCTGTATATCAATAAATAAACAAACAAACAAACACAGATATGAGTAAATAAATAAATGGGATTGAGAGGGATAATACATCAGCCATGATGGTTTGGCGCAGCAGACTTCTACTTCCAACAAAGTTGGGGCTTTGCTGTCAATAACAAAGATTAAATATTACGTTTTCATTGGGTTCCCTTTCTTCTGAATTAAGGCCCATGAAGAACAGGAATGTGTAGCATTACTGAATACAGAAATAGGTAAATAAACGTTGATCTTATAGTTCTCATCTTTTCATTCAAATCACAGAGCAGAGGAAGACCATTTCCCCACCACCAGCACCCAGAAGAGCAGCCCGTCGTACTTTCCCAAACTCCAGTCCATTATTTCCCTTTGTGTCTATCCAGTTCCTTTTTGAAAATGGTTTCTTACCACCCTGACAGCTGATCAGTTCAAAATTGTACGTATTCTGCATGAGATGTTTTTCCATCTATCTCCTTCTACCCGCGACCTTGAAACCCCCTTCACACGTCCCCCACCCCCATCTGCTTAACCTGGCTAGTGACAGACCCGTACATCTCTATCAAATCAACTCTCAACCTTCATTGCTTTAAGGAGAATAACCCCAGCTTCTCCAGCTTCTCATGTTTTCTGACTCATTACTCGAGACCATTGATGCAGAAGTATAGCCTTTACACCAAGCCACATGTTGCCACCCCTGTCTGGTTCTGCATAAACCCTGGCAGATATACTTCATATGCACGTACAAAGGGACTGATGGAGAATGTCTTGGTCACCACCTCAGTGGCCCAGGATATACTAACCAGTGAAACAAAGAGCAATTAAAATCATTGACACTGAGGAAGACAATAGTATTTAAAGCTGATATGAATTGACTCTCATATTCCAATTCATGATATGATTAAATCGGAGTTCTTACCTGCGGAAGTCAGCAGGATATGGCTGAGTGCAACTGTGAAAGAGTAGTCCCAAACCCTTTCCTTAACTATAGCTGCAAACAGCAGACCGCTGATGAAATATGTCAGTTCCATTGACAGCAGGTTCACTAGGAGAGTGAAGAAAGAAACTTATTGACAAGATTCATTACAAGTACCACTATAAAGCCATTTTATTATAAACTATTAGCAAAAACTAACAAGCATAAGCAGTAAACGAACAAAACCACTGGAAATACTACTTTATTTTGAGGTAAGTAGACCAAAACTGTGCACAGTATTCCAGGTTTAGTCTCAGCAATAGGTTGTACAACTATGATAAAACCTAAACTCGTAAATGGTAGGGCGACCCTATGATCCTCTCTTATTAAACTCTCTATTTTTAAACTCCAGTTCGTTTTCAATAATTGCAAAAATGCCACTTGCCTTCTTAATTACACATTGGATCTGCATACCAACCTTTTCTGATTCAAGTCAAGTCTATAGTCATTTAGCTATATACATGTTTACCATCAAACGAGCCAACATTTCTCTGGACCAGGGTGTAAAGCACCCAAGTACCCATAACACACATAATACGTAATAACTTATGAAAGTAAGGCTAAAATCTACAGATGAATTACGCATAATTAAACAAAGTAAAGTGCACAAGTTAAATATTGGAAGGTACAGAACAGTTTAACCGGCGACATTTTGAATGTGACACGGCAGCGACTTCAGAAGCCTAATGGCCTGAGGGAAGAAACTGTTTCCCATCCTGGAGGTTTTGTCTTTATGCATCGGAGTCTCCTGCCTGATGGTAGAAAGTTAAGGAGGAAGCTGGATGGATGGGTGGGATCCTTAATAATACGAAGGGCCCTGTGAACACAATGCTCCTGATATATGTCCCCGATGAATGAAGGGAGACCCTATGATCCTCTCGGCCATTCTCACAAATCCTTTGAGGGGACGACCAGTCCGATGTTCTGCTGCTCCCAGACCAGATGGAGATGCAACTTGTTGGGATGCTCGAAGTGGCACTTCACCTCTTGGATTCCTCTGAATTTCACTCACACCGAGTCTCTCTCCATTTCCATAATAACTTGCCTTTTGCTTCCAGAGGTGCATTACCCCAAATATCCCCTAAGCCAATCATTCTATCTATGTCAGAATGCAGAATCACTGCATCCTCCTCACAACACATTCTTCCACCCACGTATGTATCATCTGCAAACTTGGAAACCTTACATTTCATTCCTTCCTCTAATTCATTAATGTCAATAGTATATAACTGAGAGCCGATCTCTCCACTCTAGTTACATCCAAACCCAGCCTGATAAGGACCCATGTATTTCAGCGTTTTACAATTTGCAGGGATTCAGGTTGCTCATCTAGTGAGCCCAAAATAAATAATAATTCTACTCCACAGCTCTTTGATCATATTATAATTTTGAAACTCTTCAATCAGCTGTGTAATTTTTCTTACCTAGGTACTTTGAGCTGGATGTTGAAGCTGGAGTTTTAAAGTCAAATGGAATCAACCCATCGAATGAATCAAGACTGCAATGCACAAAGAGTTTCAGGAACATATGAATATAGGACATGGAAGCAAACGTAGACCATTCAGCCCATCATCCCTGTTCAATCATTCAATAATTTCATGGCTGATCTTTTACCTCAGCACCATCGTTCCGAACAAACCCAATTCCCATAATAAACAAAAACAGATCTAGTCTTGAACGTGTTCAGCGACTGGGTTTCTGCAATGATTAAATAACTTTGGGGAGAAGAAATTTCTTGTCATCTTTTCTCAGATTGATCCCTTACTTTGAGATGGTCAGGAACCCCAACAAGTCCACGTCTACCTCGTTAAGCCTCTTAAGAGCTAATGAAAGACAAACATTACAAATTGTAGGTGCCCTATATTCTGTGCTGGGCATTCATAATGTGTATATGGTAACTCATCACATTAGTGGGGACGTGGCAAAAGCGAAGGGAATAAGTTACTTATAGATGCTTATTTTTGGGACCGTGAAGGTCATATCTTTGCTGATTGCTGAGATAACGCTCAATAATGCTTAACTGTTTGCTAATTGCTAATTAAGGAACAGAATGAGGAATTCGAATCTTTGGAGCAGTGGCGTGTCACACAAGTATAACAACGCCGTGGAGTCGCAGGCTGATAGCAATTGTTTTGTTTTGATTTTGGATCCATTTTGCCACGACACAAACCTTCCCAGAGCTTGCTTCCCAAAGAATGAATTATTTTTAAATTTAAATATGGGCATAAGGGAATGTCAACAGAATAAGATTGTTGGTCCATTGAGTCCATCGGACACCATTTTTAATACACTAAGAACATTCTCATTTCCAATCCCCAGCCATTAATGGTGAAGTTACTAAATTTACTAGCCATTCTTTCTAGTATTTCTTTCAGGAATTTTTGTGTACTAAAAAGCCATTTGCACAATTACTAAATCATTATGTTCACGACTATTTTGGCATACTAATTAACTGAATAAGCAGCTTTCAATGCCCCAGATAATGAAAGCCAATATTCAATATGGCTTTTGTCTCGCTATGCTGCCATCTTCCAAGGCTCTTTGGTCTTCCAGACCAAGATCCATCCCTTCCTCGATACTTCCAATGATCGGACTGTCCATGGTGCTTTTCCCAGCCTCCTTAATACTCCCAAAACACATCACATTATGTTTATCAGTGCTAATATTATCAGCCATTTCTCAAACGTGCACACAAAATATTGGAGGAACTCAGCAGGTCAGGCAGCATCTATGGAAATGAAAGAAGAACATAGAACACAGAAATTTGCAGCACATTACAGGCCCTTCGGCCCACAATGTTGTGCCAATCGTGTAACCTACTCTATAGACTGCCTAGAATTTCCCTACCACGTAGCCCTCTATTTGTCTAGGCTCTACGTACCTATCTAAGAGTATCTTCAAAGACACTATTATATCCGCTTCCACCACCACTACCAGCAGTGCAGTCCACGCACCCACCACTCTGTGTGAAAAACTTACCCCTGATGTCCCCTCGGTACCCATTTCCAAGCACCTTAAAACTATGACCCCTTGTGTTAGCCATTCCATCCCTGGGAAAAAGCCTCTGGCTATCCACACGATCAATGCCCCTCATCATCTTATAGACCTCTATCAGGTCACCTCTCATCCTCCATCGCTCCAAGCAGAAAAGACCAAGTACACCCAACCTATTCTCATAAGGTACGCTCTTCAATCCAGGTAACACCCTTGTAAATGGCTTCTGCACTCTCTCTATAGTATCCATGTCCTTCCTGTAGTGAGGTGACCAGAACTGAACACAGTACTCCAATTGGGGTCTGACCAAGGTCTTATACAGCTGTAACATTACCTCTCGGCTCTTGAACTCAATCCCATGGTTGATGAATGCCAACACACCACACGCCTTCTTAACAACACTGTCAACCCGCGCAGCAGCTTTGAGTGTCCTATCAACACAGACCCCAAGATCTCTCAGACCCTCCACACTGCCAAGAGTCTTACCATTTATATTATAATCTGTCTTCAAATTGGACCTAACAAAATGAACCACTTCACCCTTATCTGGGTTGAACTCCATCTGCCACTTCTCAGCCCAGTTCTGCATCCCGTTGCTGTCCCGCTGTAACCCCTGACAACCCTCCAGACTACCTACAGCACCCCCAACATTTGTGTCATCAGCAAACTTACTAACCCACTTTTCTACTTCTTCATCCAGGTCATTTGTAAAAGTCACAAAGAAGAGGGGTCCCAGAACAGATCCCTGCAGAACACCACTGGTCACCGACCTCCATGCAGAATATGAACCATCTACAAACACCCTTTGTCTTCTGCTGGCAAGCCAATTCTGGACTCACAAAGCAGGGTCTCCTTGGATCCCATGCCTCCTTACTTCCTGAAGGAGCCTTGCACGAGGAACCTTTTCAAATGTCTTACTGAAATCCATATACACTACTTCCCTACTCTACCTTCAAAGTGTTTTATTACATCCTCAAAGAATTCAATCAGGTTCATGAGGCACGAGACAAAGCCATGCAGGCTATCCCGAATTAGATTATGTCTCTCCAAATGCTCATAAATCGTACCTTTCATGACCTTCTCCAACAACTTGCACACCACTGAAGTCAGACTCACTTGTCTACAATTTCCCAAGTTATCTCTACTCCTTTTCTTGAACAAGGGAACAACATTTGTAACCCTCCAATCCTCCGGTACTTCTCCCGTCCCTATTGATGATGCAAAGATCATCACAAGAGGCTCAGCAATCTCCTCCCTCGCTTCTCACAGTAGCCTAGGGTATACCTCATCCGATCCCGGTGACTTATCTAACTTGATGCTTTTCAAAAGCTCCAGCACATCCTCTTTCTTAATGTCTATATATTCCCAAGTGTTTCAGTCCACTGTAAGTCATTCCTGCAATTGCCAAGGTCTTTTTCCCTAGTGAATAGGGAAATGCACAATGCCCCAGCCTTAATCCAGTCCACACAGTCTCCTCTCTTCTGTATCCACTACCTACCCCAGTACCTGCAACACTCTTTTGTATTTGATATAAATGTCTCCCTTTCCCCTCCCTGTCCCATCTTTCTTGACACATTTGGTTGATTTTTTTTCCCAGATTACACACTTAACCTCTGCTTTACTGATACAAATGTGCATTTCTATATTTTCTTTCTTTAACGCCCTCTTTGACAACTCATCCACCCTCTCATTCCCCTTCACCCCTACATGTGCTGGAACCCATAGAAATTTTACCTGACCTCCCTGATTTGCAATTCTTGTGACTGACTGAAGGGCTTCATAAAGTACACCTTGCTGACCGTTTGAGTGAAAAGACCTTAAACTTGCTGGAACTGAGGATGAATCTGAGCATATCAACACTTTGACTTGTCTAGCTTTCTCCACCCATCGCAACACAATCAACACTACCAGCAACTCCACTTTTACAGTTTCAAGATAACAAAAAAGGAAAAGGGCCCCAAGCAAAAGTTTGGGCACCCTGCACAGTCAGTACTTAGTAACACCCCCTTTGGCAAGTATCAGAGTTTGTAAACACTTTCTGTAGCCAGCTGAGAGACCTTCAATTCTTGTTTGGGGGATTTTTACCCATTCTTCCTTGCAAAAGGCTTCTAGTCCTGTGAGAATCTTGGGCCGTCTTGCATGCACTGCTCTTTTCATGTCTATCCACAGATTTTCGATGATATTTAGGTCAGGGGACTTTCAGGGACATGGCAAGACCTTCAGCTTGCGCCTCTTGTGGTAGTCAATTGTGGATTTTGAGGTGTGTTTAGGATCATTATCCTGTTGTAGAAGCCATCCTCTTTTCATCTTCAGCTTTCTTACAGATGGTGTGATGTTTGCTTCCAGAATTTGCTGGTATTTAATTGAATTCATTCTTCCCTCTACCAGTGAAATGTTCCCCGTGCCACAGGCTGCAACACAAGTCCAAAGCATGATTGATCCCCCTGTGCTTAGCAGTTGGAGAGGTGTTCTTTTCACGAAATTCTGCACCCTTTTTCCTCCAAACATACCTTTTCTCATTGCGGCCAATAAGTTCTATTTTAGCTTCATCAGGGCTTGTTTCCAAAATGCATCAGACTTGTTTAGATATTCCTTTGCAAACTTCTGACCCTGAACTTTGTGGTGAGGATGCAGGAAAGATTTTCTTCTGATGACTCTTCCATGAAGGTCATATTTGTGCAGGTGTCGCTGCACAGTTGAACAGTGCACCACCACTCCAGAGTCTGCTAAATCTTCCTGAAGGTCTTTTGCAGTCAAACAGGGGTTTTGATTTGCCTTTCTAGCAATCCTACGAGCAGTTCTCTCGGAAAGTTTTCTTGGTCCTCCAGACCTCAACTTGACCTCCATCGTTCCTGTTAACTGCCATTTCTTAATTACATTACAAACTGAGGAAATGGCTACCTGAAAACACTTTGCTATTTTCTCATAGCCTTCTCCTGCTTTGTTGGCATCATTTATTTTAATTTTCAGAGTGCTAGGCAGCTGCTTAGAGGAGACCATGGCTGCTGATTGTTGGGACAAGGTTTGAGGAGTCAGGGTATTTATAAAGCTTTGAAATTTGCATCACCTGGCCTTTCCTCACGATGACTTGTTAGCCGTAGCCCTAACAAGCTAATTAAGGTCTGAGACCTTGGTAAAAGTTATCGGAGAGCTCAAATCTCTTGGGGTGCCCAAACTTTTGCATGGTGCTCCTTTCCTGTTTTTCACTCTAAAATTGTACAAAACAAAAATAATACACTAATCTTGCTTAAAATGTTGAAAAGAATGTTTCATCTTTAATTTTATGACTTTTGGAGATCAGTTCATCTACTCACTTAACTATTCACAGTTACAGAAATTTTGACCAGGGGTGCCCAAACTTTTGCATGCCACTGTAACTGCGACAATAAACGTCTTCTATCCGCCAGATAACTGGATACACCATTTTAGTGCAAACCTGTGATTTTTGTTGCTCCTGTATTCACAGCTCCGGTAGACAGCTGATGCATTCAAAGCAGTCCTGATTTATACAGAGGGTCTGTCTCCCGAGATACGGTTATACACCTCACTAACTTGCTCAGTTACAGTGCAATTCAATACCTTTGTCTCTATTGTAAATATTGGAGTGATTGGAGACAAATACATCAAAACTCTTTGGCATTACCTCAGCAGTGCCTCTGGTGGAAATCAACCGATAGATTTAATTTCAAAGACTGAGAAGCTACATTTACAGATTTCATCTTCTGGTTGGCTAATTATTCATCTCTGAACGGAGACCAGCGACACTGACCGATCCTTACCTCTGTCCCTGTAGTTTCCCATTTTGGACTGTCCTTCAGCTTCTTCCTGGTGATACACACACTCACTCAGTCTCAGTCTCTCACACTCACAGTCTCTCTCAGTCTCTCTGTCTCACACACAAACACACAAACACACACGGAACAATTGTACAATTGTGTTTCTATGTTATAGTGACTGTCCTGTTGTGCATTCTATTTATTATTAATTACTATAAATTGCACATTGCACATTTAGATGTAGACATAACATAAATATTTTTACTCCTCATGTATATGAAGGATGTAATTCATAAAGCAATACAATTCAAAACATACAAACACAAATTCGGACAAATATACACTAGAGAAACAGAGATCAGGATGGAAATGGTCAAATGAGCATGTTGCTGATGTACAAACAGGAGAAAATCTGCAGATGCTGGAAATCCAAGGCAACACAATGAACTCTGCTGATTCCTCCAGCATTTTGTGTGGTGTAGCAGTCTTTAATGGGCATCTCAAATCTCATCAAAGGACAAAAGAAATAGAGAAGAAATATTCCAATCTGCAAAGGAAGAGGCAAACCAGCTACAGGAATAAATACAGTACTCAAAATAGGCAGATGAATGGATGCAGGAGATAAAACTGCGTAGATTGTATAAACAGGGGAAAATCTGCAAATGCTGGAAATCCAAGTTCCTCCAGCATTTTGTGTGTGATGTTGCTGATCTAATAGTCTTTAATGAGCACCTCAAATGTCAAAAGAAATTGAGAAATATTTCAGTTGCCAAAATAATGAGCAACACACATAAAAGTTGCTGGTGAACGCAGCAGGCCGGGCAGCATCTATAGGAAGAGGTACAGTGGATGTTTCACATCTCTGCTCTTGTATTTTCGACCTCTTGAAATGAATGCTAACATTGCATTTGCCTTCCTCACCACCAATTCAACCTGCAAGTTGACCTTTAGGGTGTTCTACACAAGTAGTCCCAAGTCCTTTTGCATCTCTGAGTTTTGGATTTTCTCCCCGTATAGAAAATAGTTCGCACATTTATTTCAACTACCAAAGTACATGACCGTGCATTTTCTAACATTATATTTCATTTGCCACTTTCCTGCCCATTCTCCTAATTTGTCCAAGTCCTTCTGCATCCTACCTGCTTACTCAACACTACCTGCCCCTCCGCCAATCTTTGTATCATCTGCAGACTTGGCAACAAGGCCATCTATTTCACCATGGAAATCATGAGGTACAGCATAAAAAGAATTGGTCCCAACACCGACCCCTGCGGATCATCACTAGTTACTGGCAGTCAACCTGACAAGGATCCTATACTCCCACTAGCTGCATGCCTGTTCTTACCAGATGATTTTACAACTCGTTCTTTATTAATGCTTCCCTTATCTTACCCACAATACACATCAAGCTTACTGGTCCATAGTTACAAGGGTCAGCGCAGTCACCCTTCTTACATACCAGTAAAATTTTAGCCCATTTCAAGACCTTCAGGATTTTACCAATCTTAAGAGAATTTTGAATAATTCTTGTTAGGCCTTTGTATTTTCAATGATAGACTAATTTAAGTACCCTTGGATATATGTTGTCTGACACTGAGATTTGTTAACTTTCAGGCTTTTCACTTTCTAAGATCTCAGAGTCACTTCAGGGAACTTTATTTTTCTCTACACTTACTGGCATATTGCTAGCATCTTTGCAGGTGAACACTTTAGCAAAATAAGAGTTGAGAGTATCCGCTATGTCCTTCTCTGCAGAATTTAATACCCCACTGTTATTCCAAATACAATTAGCTTCCCACTTGACGTTTCTTTTACAACTAAAATATTGACAAAGTCTCTTGGGGTTCAATGTTATCATTATCAGGAATATCCTTCTCAAGCTGCCTTTGGCAATCACAATTTCCCACTTGACTATAGCTCTCATATTTGCATATGCCCTGTGGTTAAAATGTATTACAGGGGTACTATTTTTTTCAGTATTCCATATATAGATGTCACCCATGTACACAAGGAACAGTGTCCTACACCCAATGCCTGCACCATCCAGCTCACCTTCGGACTCTGGAAGGAAACTGATGTGGTCACCTTCTATTTGCTCCATGCAGCACTTGGCCTGTGGGCCTGATCTCCGTGATCTTCAATGTCAAGAACGTGGCAGTTTTTAAGCGAGGTTCTCAGACAGTCAGCCTGAGTCCACTAACACTTTTTGGAAACTTTTGCCTGTACCTGATTCTATGAATTTTTTGAAGTTCAAAACGAGACGAAGGAACCCTGGTTGTTCCCCTGTGGCAGGGAAAGTAAAAGTCAGGCAGTGTGGTAGTGACAGGAGACTCAGTACTTAGTGGGGACAGGCAGTTGATGCTGTGACAGCAAAATAAACACAAGGATGGTGTGTTGTCTCCCTGGTGCTGGGGTCCAGGGTGTAGAGGTGCGGCTGTAGGATATTGTCAAGAGGAAGTGTGAAAAGCCAGAGGTCCTGTTGCAAATTGGCACCAATGTCATTGTCAAAAACTGAGAAGAGATCCTACATACTGAGTGTATCGAATTAGGAAAGAGGCCTCTTTCCTTCTGTCACCCATGTGCACAAAGATCAGTATCTTGTGGCCAGTGAACACACCATCTATCTTGCCTTTGGTCTCTGGAAGGAAACCAGTGCGGTCTGCAATACGGTATAATTGCAGTTCCACTCAGAGCTCCTCCCCAGACCCAGGACAGCACACAATGGCAATACCGCAATTTGTGAGTGTAATCACACTTACAGCAAAATATTCCCAACCGGCTACAATTTGACAACTGCACTGGTCCTGGAATCGCTGAGATTTGCTCCCGGAATCAGGCATTGGCTCTCGCTGCTTCTCATCCCAGACCGAACTTCGCAATCTGACCGTGAACTTGGGCTCTGACTCTGCAGGACATAACTGTCATTGATATGGCCCTCACCATATCCACAGTAACTGCACTATCTTATATCGCCACTTCCTTCTGTCTCCCATGTACACAAAGGACAGTATATTGCGGCCAGTGAATGCACCATCCAACTCGCCTTTGGTCTCTGGAAGGAAACCGATGCAGTCACCGACTATTCGCCAGACAGCACTGGTCCATGAACAATTTTGGTAACTTTTGCCTGTACGTGATTCAATAAATTTCTTAAAGTTAAAAATGAGATGAAGAAACCCTGGTGGTTCCCCTGTGGCAGGGAAAGGTCAAGTCATGCAGTGCATTAGTGATTGGGAACTTGATAGTTAGTGGTACAAATAGGAGATACTGTGCACACAACAGAGACTCCAGGATGCTGTGTTGCCTCCCGGGTGCTTGGGTCAAGATCTATCAGGGTGTCTGCAGGATATTCTCAAGGGGAAGGGTGAGCGGCCAGAGCTCATTGTGCATATTGACGCTAATGTCGTTGCCAAAAACGGGGATGAGCTTCTACAGACTGAGCATATAGAGACAGGAAATGGTGTGAAGAGAAGGACCTCCAAGGTAGTAATTTCTGGATTACTCCCGGTGCCATGGGCAAGTGTAGCTAGGAACGGAATTACAGCATAATTGAATGATTGATTGAGGAGATGGTGCAGGGGGCAGGGTTTCATGCTCGGATCAATGGAAACTTTTACTGGGCAAGGACTGATCTGTAGAACAAGGACAGGTTGCACCTGAACTGGAAGGGAACTACTATGCTGGCTGGGAGTTTTGCTAATGCTACTCAGAGGGTTTAAACTAGTTTTGCAGGGGGCTGGGAATTGGAACCCCAGGTCAGTAAGTGAAGGATTAGAACCGAAGGTAGATATCAGTGAAAGTATGGCCAGGCAAAATCAAATTAACAGGTATTATGAGACATATCGTTTCAATGGTGTGTATTTGAATGTCAGGAATATTATGGACAAAGGTGATTAACATAGAACATAGATCAGTACATGGATCTACAATGTTGTGGCCATTACAGAGACTTTGTTGAGAGATGGGCAGGGATGCACAATTAATCTACCAGGCTTTTGAAGTTTTTGAAAAGATAGAGAAGGAGGTAAAAGAGGTGTGAGTTGGGCTACCAGTTGGGGACAATATTACAGCTGCACTCAGGAGAGATCTAGTAGAGGGTTCAGACGCTGAATCCATTTGGGTAGAACTCAAGAACAGGAAGGGTGCAATCAAACTAATGGGATTGTACTACTACCTAGTGTTGGGTAATGAGTCTATTCAGGTGGCTGCCCCCGCAGTGGGTGAGCAGTCAGCTGACAGAGACCACAACTCTCTCACTTTTAAGATAGTTATAGATAAGGATGGGGTATTTTTTAATCAGAGAAGGGAAAATTACGAGGGTATTATGCAGGGACTCAGAACGGTTAATTGGAAATAACTTTTCTTCTGCAAAATCCATATCACACATGGGGAGAGTGTTTAAAGATCAATTGCACAGAGTACAGGAAAGGTATATTCCTCTTAGAGGGAAGGACAGGGATGGAAAGAGAAGGGAAACTTGGGTGCCCACAGAAGTGATAAATTTAGTCAAGAAGAAAAAGGAAAAGTATGTCAAATTTTGGAAGTCAGGATCAAATGGAGTAGATGAAGGTTATACGGAATCCAGAAAAGAACTAAAAAAGGAAATTTATGAAAACAAGAGGGGCCATGAGAAGTCAATGGCAAGTAGAATTAAGGTGAATGCCAAAGTACCCTGTACATACATCAAGATAAGAAGATAACTTGGGAGAGGGGAGGACACCTCAAGGATAAACAGAGAATCATTTGCTTGGATGTGCAGGATATGAGTGAAATACATCATAAGTACTTTGCTTCAGTATTTACCAATGGGGAAAGATTTGGACTCGGCGACAATGCTGCATGCATAAATATGTTAGGGAGCTTGGAGGGCAAGGAGGTAGATCCCTGTCTCAGAGGCCAATGTTAAGCTGCCTTTAAAGAGAGTGAACTCTCGCAAGGTGGAACGTCCCGATGGCGTACCTTCTAAGACACTGAAAACCTGTACCAACTAACTGGCGGGGGTATTCAAGGGCATTTTCAACCTCTCACTGCTATGGGCAGATGCTTCCACTCGTTTCAGAAAAGCAACAATTATACGAGTGCCTAAGAAGAATAATGTGAGCTGCCTTAATGACTATGGTCTGGTAGCACTTACATCTACAGTGATGAAATCCTTTGAGAGGTTGGTGATGACACGACTGAACTCCTGACTCAGCAAGATCCTGGACCCATTGCAATTTGCCTATCGCCACAAGTGTTCAACAGCAGATGCAATCTCAGTGGCTCGTCACACGGCTTAACACCACCTGGACAGCACAAACACCGATGACAAGACTATTGCTCAGCATTTAATGCCATCATTCCCATAATCCTGATTGAGAAGTTGCAGAACCTGGGCCTCTGTCCCTCCCTCTGCAATTGAATACTCAGCTTCCTAACCGGAAGGCCACAATCTGTGCGGATTGGTGATAACCTCTTCTCTTTGCTGGCAATCAACACTGGTACACCTCAGGGGTGTGTGCTTAGACCACTGCTCTACTCTCTCCATACTCTTGACTGCGTGGCTAGCAACAGCTCAAATATCATCTATAAATTTGCTAATGATATAACCATTGTTGGTAGAATCTCAGGTGGTGATGAGAGGTCCTACAGGCATGAGATATGCCAACTAATGGAGGGGTGCCACAGCAACAACCTGGCACTGAATGTCAGTAAGACGAAAGAGCTGATTGTGCACTTCCAGAAGGGTACGACGAACGAGCACATACCAGTCCTCATGGAGGGATCAGAAGAGGAGAGATGAAGCAGTTTCAAGTTCACGGGTGTCAAGATTTCTGAGGATCTAACCTGGTCAAAACATATCAATGCCTTTATAAAGAAGGCCAGACAGCAGCTATACATCATTTTGAATTTAAAAAGATTTTGTAAGTCAACAAATACACTCAAAAACGTCTATAAATGTACCGTGGAGAGTATTCTGACAGGCTGCACCACTGTCTGGTAAGGGGAGGGGTGGTGGTGGAGGACGGAAAGAAGTTGCAGAGGGTCATAAATTGAGTCGGCTCCATCTTGGGTACTTGCCTACAATTTACCCAGGAGATCTTCAAGGAGCGCTGTCTCAGAAAGGCAGCATCCAATATTGAGAACCTCCAGAGCCCAGGGCATTCCCTTTTCTCACTATTCCCATCAGGTAGGAGGTACAAAGGCCTGAAGGCGCACATTCAGCGTTTCAGGAAAAGCTTCCAGTCTGCTATCCGATTCCTAAATGGACTTTGAACCCTTGGACACTCCCTAACTTTTTAATATATGTTATTTCTGTGTTTTTGCATGATGTTAATCTAATCAATTTTCCTATACTGTAATTGATTTACTTCTTTATTTATTATTATTTATTATATTATATATTTAATTTAGTTTTTTTCTTCTTCTGTGTTATGTATTGCATTGAACTGCTGCCTCCAAGTTAACTAACTTGATTCTTATTCTGATAATAAGGGTAATGACACAATTGTATTGGAGACTTCAATATGTAATGGGATTGGGAAGGTCAGGTTGGTGTTGATTCACAGGAGAGGGAATTTGTTGAATGCCCATGAGATGGCTTTTTAGAGCAGCTTCTGCTTGAGCCTGCTCGGTGAAAACCTATCTTTAGACTGCGTGTTGAGTAATAGCCCCAATCTCATTAGGGAGCTTAATGTGAAGGAACCCTTAGGAGACAGTTATCATAATATGATTGAATTCATACTGCAATTTGAGAGGGTGAAGCATTACTCACATATATCATATCCCAATGGAATAAAGTGATTTACAGAGGCATGAGAGAGGACCTTGCCCGGGTGGATTGGAGCCCAGGTGGATTGGAAGTTGATACTGGCAGGGATTACAGCAGAGCAGAGGTGGCTGAAGTTTCTGGGAATATTGCACAAGGTGCAGGATAGCTGTGTTGCACAGAGAAAGATGATCTCACATTGACAGGAGTACCTACAAGGTAGGATAAAAAAGTTTTTTTTTCGTTATATATCAAGTAAAAGGGAGTTGAGAGTTGTTATTGAACCAATGGCAAATGATGCTGGTAAGGTAGTACTGGGGGACAAAAAATAGAAGATGAACTTAATGAGGACTTCACATCTGTCTTCACTGTAGAAGATGCTAGCTATTGTGACGAGAATACACATAAATTAAGATGTTTGCTGGCCTGGGCTAGCACCAGAGGCATCAGCAGTTGGTCTGCCACCTGTCCTCAGGGGAAGGAGAGATAAGGAACACAATGAAGCAGCATCTGGAGATGTGTAATGAAGGGACGGGAGAGAGAGATATCTACAGCGGCTCCCCCTTTGAACCCTGAACTGTTTGAAGTGATGGACAGGCGATCTGGAGATGTGTAATGAAGGGACGGGAGAGAGAGAGCTGTCTAGAGCGGCTCCCCCTTTGAACCCTGAACTGTTTGAAGTGATGGACAGGCGATACCCCAGCAGGGGGATAAAAAGGGACAGGTTCGCTAAGGCAAGACACACACGACACCCGAGGTAACGAGACCCTGGAAGCGGTGCGCCTATCACAAGTCGGTGGAAAGCTCTTGGACGGCTGATCGGGGGATCAGCCTTAAACGCACAGAGTGGAAAGGTACGATCAGCGGGAACCCAGTGTGTGTCCACCCTTGCTTGGGTGCCGGGTTCACTGCAGAGGATCGACCGCATCTGGAGGAGGGGTCACAGTCGGTGACCTCAGGTGATATCACAAAGGACCCGCCCGAAAGCTGCTTGTGAGCAATATCGCAGGTCTGTGAGTGGAAGCCGTTCTGAATGATCAGTCGTTCTCATTCTCTCTCTCCCTCCCCCCACGTTGTCCATCACCATGGCAACGATTACTGCGAACTGAACTAAATTGGACTGAACTTTGTGTCACTTTGAAATCGGTCATTTACCCCTAGACAATGATAGAGCTTGATTGATGCTGTTATCTTAATTCTGTGCACATGTGTGTTTATCATTGCTGAACTGTTGCATTTATTATCCTTTTGATTACTGTGTTGCTTGTTTCTTTAATAAAACTTTCTTAGTTCTAGTAATCCAGACTCCAACTGAGTGATCCATTTCTGCTGGTTTGGCAACCCAGTTACGGGGTACGTAACACTATGTACCAGAGTTTTGTGAGTATCAGGGAGCAGGAGTAAATGCCATTGTTAATAAAAAAACAAAAAGTGCTAGGCAAACTCAGAGGTGTTAAGGTGGATGTCACCAGGGACTGCATCTCAGATTCCTGAGAGAGGTGGCTGAGGAGATAATGGTTATGATCTTTCAAGAATCACTTGATTCTGGCATGGTCCTAGGGGACTGGGAGATTGCAAATGTCACTCCACTCTTTAAGAAGGGAGAAAGGCAAAAGGAAGGAAATGAGAGGCCAGTTAGCCTAACCTTAGTGGTTGGGAAAGTACTGGTGTCTTATTAAGGATGAGGTCTCGAGGTACTTGTAGAGGGATGATAAATTAAGTCACAGGCAGCATGATTTCTATGAAGGGGAATCTTCCTTGATAAATCAGTTAGAATTCTTCAGGGAAGTAACAAGCACTGTGGACAAAGTGATTTTCAGAAGGTGTTGAAAAGGTGCCACACATTAAGCTGCAAAACAAGATAAAATCCTAGAGCATTACAGGAAAGATACTCGCATTGATAGTGGAATGGCCGACAGGCAGGAGGCAGAGAGTGAGAATTAAATAAGCCTTTTGTGGTTGGCTGTCACTGACTGGTGGTGTTCCTCAGGGGTCTGTATTGGGACTGCTACTTTTCACAGTGTTTATCAATGATTTAGTTAATCGAATTGAAGGGTTTGTGGCAAAGTTTGCAAATGATATGAAGGTAGGTGGAGGGGTAAGTAATGCTGATGAAGCAATGTGTTTGCAGCAGGACTTAGAGAAGTTGGAAGAATAGGCAAAAAAGTGGCAGATGGAATACAGTGTTGGAAAAGGTATGATAATGAATTTTGGTAAAAGGAATGATAGTGCAGACTTATCTAAATGGGGAGAAGGTTCAGGCATCAGAGGTGCAGAGGGACATAGATGTCCTCATGAAAGACATCAAAAAAGTTATTTCATAGGCTGAGTCTGTGGTAAAGAAGGTAAATGCAATGTTGGCATTTATTTCAAGGGGAACAGAATACAAAAGCAAAGAGATAGTTCTGTGCCTTTATATGCCACTAGCCAGGCCTCACTTGGAGTAAGCTTTTGGGCCTCATATCTTAGAAAGGATGTGTTGTCATTGGAGACAGTCCAGCGGAGGTTCACGAGGATGATTACAGGAATGAAGGGGTTCACATATGAGGAACGTTTGTCAACCTTCAGATGACTCACCGGAATTGAGAAGAATACGGTTCATCTAAATGAAACTTACCAAATGTTGAAAAGAATAGATAGGGTGGATATGGAGAGGATGTTTCCCATTGTAACGCACTGTAAGGGTTCACTGCTAATGGAAAGGTTTTTTTGTAATGTTCACTGCTGGAGTAACCGTTTCTCTGTAGCAGCAATGTTTGGGTTATGGCTGGAGATAACAGGACTTGGATGCATGTTAGCCAATCAGGATTTTGTTGCCCTGTCTTGTGATTCTGGAAGGGTGTGGAAAAGTTAGGGCAGACATACTTGGAGATCGGATTACTATGTGAAACAGTGGGTTAGCCAGTGCAAAGATCGGGCTGAGAGAAGGGCAGGACTGATGGTTAAACATTCCAGGATTTAGATGATTCAAACAGTTCAGAGAGAGGTGAATGATGTTGGGGAGCTGCACTGCTGATCAGGCAGAATGTCACAAAGTTGACGTCCTCCAAGATGCTCATCCCGTAAGACAATGTAGGTAAAAGTCAGAAATACGGAAGGTGAAATCACTGTATTGGGATGATACTGTAGGCCTACCAACAGACAGTGAGAGAGATTAGCATATGTCAGCAGGTTATGGTCTGATAAAATATCAATAGATTTGCCGTACTGGGGTGATTAATCTCCCCAGAATTACTAGGGCTCCCTTACTGCCTGAGGCTTGGATGGGGCTTTATTTGTTAGGTGTGTTCAGAAAGGTTTCCTGAAACAGCATCTAGATGGTCACCAGGGAGGGGGATATACTTCACTTAGTCTTGGTAATAAGCCTATAGAGATGTTTGCAGTTTAATTGGGAAAGATTTAAGGATTATAAATCTGAAGGGTTTCAGATGGTTATTGATAAGGATAGACCTACAGGTCGATGAATGTAGGTTTGTGGATGGCAAGTTACATCAGAATTGGAAAGGAATCTTAGAGGGTAGTCTGGAAGTCAATGTTGCCGTTTTCCATCTGGCATGTCAGAGTCACTCACAGTCCAGTCGGTCAGAATTCCGGATTTCCCTGTCCATGTTAGGAAGGTAGAAAAGGACGGGGACTTTCAGGAACTTAGGAAGATGAAAGATACTGTATTTGTTTAAAAAAGTAGGAGGAGTCATATGTCAGATTTAGAAAGCTGAAATTGGACAGGACATTGGAAAAACATATAGGAAGCAAGAAACAAGTCAGACTGTGAATCAGAGAAATGGCTTATGAGGTGAAGTGTACTCTGCAAAGTCAAATTTCAGAGGTTTTCTTCAGAATTCCTCTCCCTGTTGCATAGGTGTAATGTCAGTTATGGCAGGGACATTTTCTGCCTGAGAATCTGGGAGATCCTGGAGTCGGTCGGTGTCACTGATAACTTCATATGAGGGAATTTGCAGTAGCTGCAGTTCCTGACTGAAAACGTGATGGAAATGGAGGTGGTGATTGACAATTTGAAGATAGGTGGAGGGACAGGTAGTGTTGTAGAAGCAGTGAATCTGCAGGAGGACAGACAGATTCGGAGAATGGACAAAGCAGTGCCAGATGCCGGGAACTGTATGGTCATGTGTATAAGCAGTAATGGTGTAGGCTATTTTCTAAGCAGGTTAAAAATTCAAAAAAGCGGATGTGCAAAGGGACTTGGGAGTTCTCCTGTAGGATTCCTAAAGGTTGCCTTGCAGATGAGTTTTTGGTAAGGAAGACAAATCAAACATTATCAATCATTTCAAGAGGACAAGTAAACAAAAGCAAAATTTAATGTTTTTTTGTAATATAATTTGTATTGAATTTTCAAAAAGTATGCATGAAAAAAATAGAATCTACTCTCCCCACTCCCCTTAACCCTCCCCCCCCCCCATATATAGTCCTACCTAAAAAGAAAGAAAGAAAAAAAAAGAAAGAAAGAAAAGAATCGCCTGGGTATTGGAAGGTTTCCACATGCTCCATGGGATTCAAAATAAATTTGGTATACTTATTCGTTACTTTCCCCAAGTGACCAAAGTCTTTATTGGAGCACTTAAATATGCCATCCTATCTTTTGTAAATAAGGGTGCCAAATATTCAAAAATGTTACATATTTATCTCTTAAATTATAAGTAATTTTTTCAAGTGGAATAGAACGAGCCATTTCATTATTCCAACGATCCATACTTACATAGGAATCAGATTTCCAAGTAACTGCTATAGTCTTCTTAGCTACTGCCAATGCAATTTTTATAAATTCTTTCTGATATTTATTCAATTTAAGTTTCGGTTTTATCCCTTCAATATCACCTAATAGAAATAATACAGGGTTATGTGGAAGTTGAGTTCCAGTAATTTGTTCCAATAAGATTCTTAAATTTATCCAAAAGGGTTGAATTTTAAAACAAGACCAAGTAGAATGTAAAAAAAGTACCAATTTCTTGATTACACCAAAAACATTTATCAGATAGATTTGAATTTAATCTATTCATTTTTTGCGGTGTAATATATAATTGGTGTAAAAATGATATTGTACTAATCTAAGTTGAACGTTTATTGTATTTGTCATACTGTCAAGACAAAGTCTTGACCAATTTGTTTCATCAATATTAATATTCAGATCTGTTTCCCATTTTTGCTTTGACTTATGGGTTCCTTGTCAAATTATACATACAAGAAATAAATTTTTTAATTTTCCCTCTTTGTATTAAAATTTCAATTTCATTAGGTTTTGGCAAAAACATTGTTTGACCCAGCTTACCTTTTAAGTAAGCCTTTAATTGAAAGTAACAAAAGAAAGTATTATTAGATATTTTATATTTATCCTTTAATTGTTCAAATGACATCAATATACTTCGTTCAAAACAATCTCCTATAAATTTAATCCCTTTTTGGTACCAATTATATAAAAGTTGATTGTCCATTGTAAAAGAAATAAGTCTGTTTTGGAACAAAGGTCTCCTTGCTAATAGAGATTTCTGTGTTTCATTATCAACATTTATCTTATTCCATAGATCAATCAAATGTGTTAATATAGGAGATTCTTTCTTTTCCCGTATCAATTTAGATTCCCATTTATATATAAAATCTTCAGGTCTATTTTCTCCTATCTTGTCTAGTTCTATTTTAATCCATGCTGGTTTTCGATCATCGAAGAAAGATGCAATAAATCTAAGTTGATTTGCTTTATAATAGTTTTTAAAATTTGGAAGTTGTAACCCTCCTAACCCAAATTTACATGTCAATTTTTCCAATGATATTTTTGATATTTTACCTTTCCAAAGAAACTTTCTCACACATTTATTTAACTCCTGAAAAAATTTCTGTGGCACTTGTATTGGTAATGTTTGAAACAAATACTGTAATCTAGGAAAAATATTCATTTTTACAACATTGACTCTACCTACTAATGTTATTGGTAATATCATCCATTTGTCAAGATCTTCTTGAATTTTTTTCAATAGTGGTAAATAATTAAATTTATATAAATTCTTTACATCATTATCAAGTCTTACACCTAAATACTTTATACCATTTACCGGCCATCTAAATTGGGTTACTAATCGACATTGACTATAGTCTCCTTTAGTAAGAGGTAAAATTTCACTTTTATCCCAATTTATTTTGTAACCTGATACCTTCCCATATTCATCCAATCTAGAAGATAATTTATGTAACGAATATTGTGGGTTTGTTAAATAGATCAAAACATCATCAGCAAAAAGATTAATTTTATATTCCTCCTGATTAACTCTAAAACCCATAATATCTGGATCAATTCTAATTAGTTCTGCTAATGGCTCTATCGCCAATACAAATAAAGCAGGTGATAGTGGACAACCTTGTCTAGTTGACCTTTTTAACTGGAATGGTGTTGAAATTTGAGAGTTTGTCACAACTTTAGCTTTAGGGTTAGAATTTAAAGTTTTAATCCAATTTATAAAAGATGTTCCTAACCCATATTTTTCTAGTACTTTAAATAAAAAATCCCATTCTAATCTATCAAATGCTTTTTCTGCATCCAAAGCTACTACTATACTCTTCTCATCCCTTTTTTGTGCCAAATGAATTATACTGAGTAGCCGGGTTACATTATCTGCCAATTGTCTATTTTTAATAAATCCTGTTTGATCCATATGTATTAATTTTGGTAAATATTTAGATAATCTATTCGATAAAATTTTTGCTATTATTTTATAATCCGTATTCAATAAAGAAATAGGCCTGTATGATGCTGGTTTCATAGGATCTCTGTCTTTTTTTGGCAATACTATTACAATCGCTGTTGAAAAAGATTCTGGAAGTTTGTGTATTTTTTCTGCTTGACGTATTAGTTCCATAAAAAGAGGAAACAATAAATCTTTAAATTTTTTATAAAATTCAGGTGGAAAACCATCTTCTCCTGGAGATTTATTACTTTGGAGTGATCCTAAAGCTTCTTCAACTTCTTTTAATGTAAAAGGCATATCTAATCCCTTCTGTTCTTCCAAATTCAATTTTGGAAGAGAAACTTGTGATAAAAACCTTTCTATCTCATTAACATCATTTTGGGATTCTGATTGATATAATTCAGAATAGAAATTTTTAAAGGTTTCATTTATTTCAAGAGGTTTACAAGATATTTTATTTGCCCTTGTTCTAATTGCATTTATTGTTTTGGAAGCTTGTTCTGTTTTCAACTGCCAGGCAAGAATTTTATGTGCTCTCTCACCTAACTCATAATACCTTTGTTTAGTTCTTATAATTGCTTTTTCCGTTCTATATGTCTGAAGCGTATTAGGGGCCAGATAAAAAGTTATACGTCTAAAATTAAGAAAGAATATATGGCAGAACTAGATCAATTGGAAAAAGGGATTACAAAAATAGAAAAAGAATCTCAAAGATATATGTCAGAAGAAAAACGAAAACAACTTGTCAACAAGAAGTAGCAAAATTTAATGTTGAGGTTCAACAAGGCATTGGTCAGACTGTACTCAGAATATTATAAGCAGTTGTGGGCCCGTTATCTCAACAAAGGTATCCTGGCATTAGAAAGGCTCTAAAGAATTTCACGGGATTGATTGGTGAAAATAAAGGTTAATGCTTGAGGTGAGATTGGTGGCTCTAGGCCTGTACTCACTGGAGTTCATTAGAAATAGGGGGAATTTCATTGAGACCTATTGAATATTGAAATACCAATATAGAGTGGATGTCGAGAAGGTGTTTAATCTCTCCTTCTACCAGTACAGAGTGCCCTCCTGCTTCAAATTATCCACATTGTCCCTGTACCAGAAAAGACCAAGGTAACATGCCTCAGTTGGTGTCCTGTCACACACTGCAATAACAAGCAAATGCTTTGAGAGGCTGGTCAAGGATTACATCTGCAGCTTACTATCACCCAAACTGGACCCCCTACAATTCCCCTACCGACATAACCAATCGACCAACGACGCAATAGCCACTGTTCAACACACAGTCCTTACACATCTGGAGAAGAAGATTGCTTGTATGAGAATGCTGTTCTTGGAGTGCAGTTCAGCATTCAACATCATAATTCCATCCAGGCTCGACAAGGAGCTCAGAGACCTCGATCTTGACACTGTCTTGTGCAGCTGTATCCTGAACTTCCTGTCAGACCACCAGCAAATGGTAAGAGTGGGCTCCCTCACCTCCACCCCTCTGACTCTCAATACACGAGCCCTTCAGGGCTGTCTTCTGTGCCCCCTCCTTTACTCCCTATACACCCATGACTGCATCGTCACCCACAGCTCTCATCTACTAATTGAATTTGCCAACGACTCATCATTGAGTGGCCTTATCTCAGACAATAATGAGGCGGCCAACAGGGAAGAAGTCATCCCTCTGACACAGTGGTGTCAAGAAAAGAACCTCTCCCTCAAGGTCGCAAAAACAAAGGAGCTGGTTGTGGATTACAGGAGGAATGGAGATGGGTTAGGCCCTATTGACATCAGTGGAACTGGAGTTGAGAGGATAACTAGCTTTATGTTCCTCAGCATCCACATCATCATGGACCTCATGTGGTGGGTACACACCAGCTGTGTGGTGAAAAAGGCACAACAGCACCTGTTTCACTTCGGACAGTTTACAAAGTTTGGCTTGAGCCCCAAAATCCTAAAAACTTTCTACATGGGCACAATTGAGAGCATCCTGACTGGCATGGGAACTGTACCTCCCTTAAATGCAGGACTTTGCAGAGAGTGGTACAGACAGCCCAGCGCATCTGTAGTTGTGAACTTCCCATGATTCAGGACCTTTACAAAGACAGGTGTGTACAAAGGGCCTGTAGGATCTTTGGGGACCCAAGTCACCCCAACCACAACCTATTCCAGCTGCTGCCATCCAGGAAGTGGTACTGCAACATAAAATCCGGGACCAACAGGTTCCGGGACTGCTTCTTCCACCGGGCCATCAGACTAATTAATTCAGACTGATTTAAGTGTATTCTATATTACATTGACTGTTTGCTTTATTATAAATTATTATCAATTCCTATAATTGCACATTGCACATTTAGATGGAGAAGTAACGTAAAGATTTTTACTTCATCTATGTAAAGGATGTAAGAAATAAAGTCAATTCAATTCAATTTATTCCTATAGTGGAGGCGTCTATGACCAGAGTGCACAGTCTCAGAGAACAGGGATATCCATCTAGAACAGAAATGAAGAGGAATTACTTCAGGTTGTGGGTAGTGAAACTGGAATTCATTACCACAGACAGCAGTGGAGGACAAGCCATTCAGTATAAAATAAAGGTTGATAGATTTTTGATTCGTCAGTGCATCAATGGGGTGTGTGGAAAAGGCTAGAGAATGGTGTGAAGAGGGATTAAAAAAAAACCTCAGCCATTCTGGAATGGTGAAGCAGACTGGATCTGGTTGAATGGCCTAATTCTGTCCCTACCCCTTGTGGTCCGATCACAGCCATAACAGAAACGTGGCTGAGGGAAGTGCAGAATGGGCAGCTAAATCTTCCAGGATACAAAGATGCAGGGAAGAGGGGAGGAGGAGTTAACAACTTGAGTGCAGAGGACACAATAATGATCTGTAGGGAGAGCATCATTCTTACCTGAGTCGTCTGGTGAGGCCCTATCAATACCACTTAGATATAAGGATTTGGTATTATAGAAACCCTAACAGTCAGCAGGAATTGGAGTCACAGATATGTAGAGAGACTGCAGTTATAAACATAATAAGGTCGTATTAGAACGAGATTTTAACTTCCTCATATTGACTGGACCTTTCATAGTGTAAAAGGCATGGAGCTGAATTTGTGAAATGTGTTTAAGAAAGTTTCCTTCATCAAGACAGAGATGAACACTGCTTGAGAGGGCGCAACACTGGGACTGCTTCTGAGAAATGATGGAGGTCAGTGGCAGAATTGTCTGTCGGTGAGCAGTCTGGCTCCAATAACCAGAATTCTCATAGATTTTCAATGGTTGTTGTGAACAATGCAATCCATTAAAAAGTTAAATTCCCAAACAGGACCAGAACACAGTTAGGAGCTATTAAGCGGGATCTTGCAGTGGTTGACAAGAAAGATGCATCTGGCAGGTAGGAAACCTATAAAAGTGTGATGTCAGGAGTTTGGGGCCTTCTTGTTCCTTTTAGGGTAAAGAACAAGGCTCACTGGTTGATGAGAAATACCGAGGCCATGGTTGAAAAACTGGAAACAGCCTGCTTACATTTACTCTTGAGCCCAAAGAAATTAGCTTCAGTCACCTTCACTTGCCCCATCATTCAACTATTTGCACAACCAACAAACTTACTTTCAAGGCCACCTCGTCGCATATTCTCGATATTTATTGATTATTTAATTATTGTTCCTTCTTTTTGTACTTGCACTGTTTGTTGTCCTCTGTAGACAATAGACAATAGGTGCAGAAGTAGACCATTCGGCCCTTCGAGCTTGCACCGCCATTGTGAGATCATGGCTGATCATCTACTATCAATACCCGGTTCCTGCTTTGTCCCCATAACCCTTGATTCCCCTATCCATAAGATACCTATCTAGCTCCTTCTTGAAAGCATCCAGAGAATTGGCCTCCACTGCCTTCTGAGGCAGCACGTTCCACACCTCCACAACTCTCTGGGAGAAGAAGTTCCTCCTCATCTCTGTCCTAAATGACCTACCCCTTATTCTTAAACCATGCCTTCTGGTACTGGACTCTCCCAGCATCTGGAACATATTTCCTGCCTCTATCTTGTCCAATCCCTTAATAATCTTATATGGCTCAATCAGATCCCCCCTCAATCTCCTTAATTCCAGCGTGTACAAGCCCAGTCTCTCTAACCTCTCTGCGTAAGACAGTCCGGACATCCCAGGAATTAACCTAGTGAACCTACGTTGCACCTCCTCCACAGCCAGGATGTCCTTCCTTAACCCTGGAGACCAAGACTGCACACAATATTCCAGGTGTGGTCTCACCAGGGCCCTGTACAAATGCAAAGGATTTCCTTGCTCTTGTACTCAATTCCCTTTGTAATAAAGGCCAACATTCCATTAGCCTTCTTCACTGTCTGCTGCACTTGCTCATTCACCATCAGAGACTGATGAACAAGTACTCCTAGATCTCTTTGTATTTCTCCCTTACCTAACTCCACACAGTTCAGGTAATAATCTGCCTTCCTGTTCTTGCTCCCAAAGTGAATAACCTCGCACTTATTCACATTGAACGCCATCTGCCAAGTTTCTGCCCACTCACCCAGCCTATCCAAGTCACCTTGAATTCTCCTAACATCCTCATCACATGTCACACTGCCACCCAGCTTAGTATCATCAGCAAACTTGTTGATGTTATTCACAATGCCTTCCTCTAAATCATTGATGTAAATCGTAAACAGCTGTGGTCTCAATACCGAGCCCTGTGGCACCCCACTAGTCACCACCTGCCATTCCAAGAAACACCCATTCACTGCTACCCTTTGCTTTCTATCTGCCAACCAGTTTTCTATCCATGTCAATATCCTCCCCACAATGCCATGAGCTCTGATTTTACCCACCAATCTCCTATGTGGTACCTTATCAAATACCTTCTGAAAGTCAAGGTACACCACATCCATTGGATATCCCGTGTCTATCTTCCTGGTTACATCCTCGAAAAACTCCAATAGATTAGTCAAGCATGATTTGCCCTTGGTAAATCCATGCTGGCTCGGGCCAATCCTATCAATGCTATCAAGATATGCCGCTATTTCATCTTTAATAATGGACTCTAGCATCTTCCCCACTACTGATGTTAGGCTAACAGGGTGATAGTTCTCTATTTTCTCCCTCCCTCCTTTCTTAAAAAGTAGGATAACATTAGCCATTTGCCAATTCTCAGGAACTGGTCCTGAATCTAAGGAACATTTGAAAATGATCACCAATGCATCCGCAATTTCCAGAGCCACCTCTTTTAGTACCCTAGGATGCAGACCATCTGGACCTGGGGATTTGTTAGCCTTCAATCCCATCAGTCTACTCATCACCGTTTCTTTCCTAATGTCAATCTGTTTCAGTTCCTCTGTTACCCTATGTCCTTGGCCCATCCATACATCTGGAAGATTGCTTGTGTCTTCCCTAGTGAAGACAGATCCAAAGTACTTATCAAATTCGTCTGCCATTTCTCTGCTTCCCATAACAATTTCTCCCAATTCATTCTTCAAGGGCCAAACATTGTTCTTAACTATCTTACTTCTCTTCACATACCTATGTTATGTACCCCGTAACTGGGTTGCCAAACCAGCAGAAATGGATCACTCAGTTGGAGTCTGGATTACTGGAACTAAGAAAGTTTTATTAAAGACATAAGCAACACAGTACTCTAATAGTAAGGATATTAATGCAACAGGTTAGCAATGAATAAACACACATGTACACAGAACTAGGATAATAGGAACAATCAAGCTCTATTGTCGTCTAGGGGTAAATGACCAGTTTCAAAGTGACAGAGTTCAGTTTAGTTCAGTTCGCAGTAATCGCCGACGCCGTGGGAGAGAGAGAGAGAGAGAGCGAATGAATATTCAAATCGGAGTCCAAACAGACCTTCGATATTCCTCACAGTCAGTTTTCGGGCGAGCCCTTTGTAATGTCTCCTGAGGTCACCAACTGTGACCCCTCCGTTTCAGATACGATCATTCCTCTGCAGTGAACCTGGCACCCAGGCAAGGGCGGACACACACCAGGTTCCCGCCGATCGTACCTTTCCACCCTGTGCGTCTATGGCTTGGTCCCGCGACAACCCTCCAAAACTCCCACCGACTTGTGGGAGGCGCACCGCTTCCAGGGTCTCGTTACCTCGTGGTGTCATGTGTGCTGCCTTAGCGAACCTGTCCCTTTTTATCCCCCTGCTGGGGTATCGCCTGTCCATCACACTTCAAACAGTTCAGGGTTCAAAAAGGAGCCGATCTTGACAGTTCTCAGACCAGTGTCTCCTTCCGTTAAACTCTCTCGTCTCTTCATTAACATTTCCGAATGCTGCTCCATTGTCTTCCTTAGCTCTCTTTCTCCTGAAGACAGGTGGCAGATCAACTGCTGATCCCACTGGTGCCAGCACAGGACAGTTAACATCTTAGTCTATGTGTACTTTTTGTAACCCTCTTTCGTCACACCCCTCACCTTTAAGGAATTTTACCGGGGTAAAAATTACAAACATGAATACATTATTAGATACACACAAATATACATCTTCATCAGCTATTTGGCTAATACAGAGAATTTTAAGTTGTCAACACCTGTCAGACAGTCAGCAATCACATTTTCTGTTCCTTTTATATGTGTTATTAATAATCCCCTAAACCAAACTCCAACTTAGCAAACTTCATAGTGGCTGAAAACACTGATGAATCGCGATCAGTGTAACCTCTCATTGGGTTTTGTCCCAGACCACGATAACAGGGGTCATCCCATCCCGACTTAGTTTTCTCTCGCAACGGCTTAGTAGCAGGGGGAGGGGTAGTAACCGCAGAGTTATTGCAAAACTTCCTACAGTATCCCACCATCTCCAAGAGCCTTCTGAGGGCCCTCTTGTCTGTCGGGGTTGGGATGTCAGAGATAGCCTGCACTTTAGCTTGCATCGCTGCCAGCTGCCCGTGTTACCACAATTCCCAGATAAGTGACCTTCGTGTGGCCAAACTCATTTTTTTCAAGGTTCATTATCAAGCTGGCTTCAGACAGCCGTATTACATCGCCAATATACACTTATGTATTCGTTTGCCCTTTCGTCACTGAATTACTCATTCTATAGGGTGTTGCTCACTAGGCTGAGCTAGCGTAACAAACACCACCCAACGTCCCAGTTCTTTGCATCGCCTCAGGACAATCAAACACACCTGTGTGAGCCATTTAATTACTTCTCCTAAAGAGTCGCTTTGTTCAGGGATTAAGGGAGATACCTTATCAGCAGAGCTGGCCAAAACAATAGCCTTCTCCCATCTGGTCGATACCATACTCATCTTTTCAAAATTTTTTTTTTCCTTATCAGGGGGACCCTAGCTTCATTGATTTCCGCGCTAACACCAACTAGGTTCGTTATCATATCAAAAGCTTGTGACCGTCTCAGTTCGCGTCTGCCATAATCAATAACATCCTTCCTCTTGTGCAGCCAGTAACCCTCTTTCATGATTCCGCCAACTGTTTCCTTCAGCACCTCAAAATGTTCACCGAGGCGTACCTTGTGGGCCAGGTTAAAAATCTCATCCCCAGAGATTTTTGGCACCATCCCCCATTCCTCATCTGCGGTACTTGGTCTCCCTTCCTTCCTTAGCATCTCCCCCTTCACACCATAGCCTACTGGCTCTCTTCCTAACTCTGTTTCACAGCGAGCTGTTTCCTCGTCTCGCTCCTGTGCCTGTGTAAAGTCCTTCTTTTCTAATGATAAATCTACCTTAATTTCCCAACTTTCTCCTGTTTCATTGCATTCCTTCTTTTCACTTTCTACCCCCTCCTCGTACAAGGCTGGCAGAAACGTCTCAGCTAACTTTATATCAGCCTCTGCAGCCTTCCTCGACATCCGCCGAGTTACTGTGCAAACGGGATAAACCTGCGAGTCCATGGGCGGGGCCTCAATGCTGGCAGGCTGACTTGTCAATCTCACGGCTGGGAACACAACTCCCCCCGCGAGGTCATTACCGAGTAAGACTTCCACGCCTTTCATCGGTAATTCGGACCTCACCCCGATCGTGACTAGTCCAGAGACCAAGTTGCTTTGTAGGTGTATCTGGTGCAAAGGGACTGCCTCTGTTCCTTTCCCAATACCTTTGACCTTGACCTCCCCAGTCTGGGTCTCTGAACTAAACTCTAATACACACTTCAATATCTATGACTGACACGCTCCAGTATCTCTCCAGATCCGCACTGGAACTGGGTTTAACCCCTCCTTCACCGACACCAATCCGGCCGAGATAAACCTCTCGCGCCCTTCCTGAACTTTTGCAGACCTTTCCTCTCCTAGTGGTTCGTTTACCAGCTCGATACAGCCAGTCGAAATCGCCGTTTTCCCTTTCCCCGTCTCCTTCTTTGGGGCAAAGCACCTGGACGCAAAGTGTCCGACTTTCCCACAATTATAACAGACGACCCCAGGAGACTTCCTACCAGACTGCTCCCGGTCTACCTTATCCTTCTCACTAGTCCCCTGCTTATTTTCTGACTTTTCTGGCGGACTCTCCCCACCGTCCTGACTACCCTTCTGGTAGCCTTTACTCGGGGCAAACTTCATTTTATGCGTCAACGTGTACTCATCCGCTAACTTAGCAGTTGGCGGCTAATGTGGCTGCCTCTTTCTCATCTAGGTAGGGTCTCATACCTTCAGGGACACAACCTTTAAACTGCTCAATCAGGATCAGCTGTAGCAGTCTGTCATAATCCCCATCTACCCCCTTCGAGGCGCACCAATGCTCGCAACATGTCTGCATCTCATGGGCAAACTCTAAATACATGCGGTCCCACTGCTTCCTCGCATTCCGGAACCTCTGCCGGTATGCCTCCAGGACCAACTCATAAATCCTGAGGATGGCCTCTTTCATCACCTCATACCTCTGGGCATCTTCCGCGGACAAAGCTGAGTAAGCTTGTTGGGCTTTTCCTTTAAGTACACTCTGAAGCAAAACAGCTCACTTATCCCTCGGCCAGTCCTGACTTATAGCAACATTTTCGAAATGGAGAAAGTACCGATCCACATCGGTATTGTCAAATGGGGGAACCAGGCTAACCTCCTGGGTCGCCCGGAACTCTCCACCTTGGTTCGGCACGGGCCCATGCTCTGCCATCATCTTTAACTTCTCCAGCTCAAATTCCCTTTCCCTCTGCCTCTCTTCTCACTCCAATTATTTATCACTCTCTTCTCGTTCCAACTGTCTGTCCCTCTCTTCTCGTTCTAACTGTCTGTCTCTCTCTTGCCGTTCTAACTGTCTCTCTCTCTCCTGCCTTTCTAACTGTTTCTCTTTCTCCTGCCTTTCGAACTGACTCTCTTCGTGTTCTAGCTGCCGTACCCGGAACTCGTGCTCGAGTCTCAGTTTTTCAATCTGCACCTGTACTGCGTCTCCATCAGGTTTTCCAATAGATATCACCTCCAGCTCCCCTTGGGGAAACACACCTTTAGTTACATAGTGCTCTACGATAGCTCTGTGTATCTCCTCTCTCCTCATTGTCGACTTCCCCTTAACAAGATTCAACCGTTTGGCCACAGCTGCCAATTCCGCTTTCCTGGCATCCTCTAATGCCTCCAAGGTTGGCGCCTTTAGAAATTCCTCAATCTCCATTTCTGCTGTTTGCCTTTTCTTTCTTTCGAGAATTTTAACCCAATCAATTTACTCCGTCCCAAATTTAGCATTCAAAATCGCGGACGAGAACCCCACTTACATTACGTACCCCGTAACTGGGTTGCCAAACCAGCAGAAATGGATCACTCAGTTGGAATCTGGATTACTGGAAGTAAGAAAGTTTTATTAAAGAAATAAGCAACGCAGTAGTCTAATAGTAAGGATATAAATGCAACAGGTTAGCAATGAATAAACACACATGTACACAGATCTAGGATAATAGGATCAGTCAAGCTCTATCATCGTCTAGGGGTAAATGACCAGTTTCAAAGTGACAGAGTTCAGTTCGCAGTTATCGCTGTCGCCGTGGGAGAGAGAGAGAGAGAGAGCGAATGAATATTCAAATCGGATTCCAATCAGACCTTCGATATTCCTCACAGTCAACTTTCGGGTGAGCCCTTTGTAATGTCTTCTGAGGTCATTGACTGTGACCCCTCCGTTTTAGATACGATCATTCCTCTGCAGTGAACCTGGAACCCAGGCAAGGGTGGACACACACCAGGTTCCCGCCAATCGTACCTTTTCACCCTGTGCGTCTATGGCTTGGTCCCGCGACAGCCCTCCAAAACTCCCACCGACTTGTGGGAGGCGCACCGCTTCCAGGGTCTCGTTACCTCGTGGTGTCGTGTGTGCTGCCTTAGCGAACCTGTCCCTTTTTATCCCCCTGCTGGGGTATCGCCTGTCCATCACACTTCAAACAGTTCAGGGTTCAAAAAGGAGCCGATCTTGACAGTTCTCAGACCGGTGTCTCCTTCCGTTAAACTCTCTCGTCTCTTCATTAACATTTCCAAATGCTGCTCCATTGTCTTCCTTATCTCTCTTTCTCCTGAAGACAGGTGGCTGATCAACTGCTGATCCCACTGGTGCCAGCACAGGACAGTTAACATCTTAGTCTATGTGTACTTTTTGTAACCCTCTTTTGTCACACCTAAAAAGAAAAACTTTTGCTATCCTCCTTTATATTCCCAGCTAGCTTGCATTCATACCTCATTTTTTCTTCCTGTATTCTCTTTTTGGTTAAGTTCTGTTGCTCCTTAAAAATTTCCCAATCATCCATCTTCCCACTCACCTTAGCTCTGTTATACTTCTTTTTTAATGCTATGCTATCTCTGACTTCCTTTGTCAACCACTGTGGCCACGTTCCCCCCTTTGAATCCTTCCTTCTCCGGGGGATGAACTGATTTTGCACCTTGTGCATTATTCCCAAGAATATCTGCTATTGCTGTTCCACTGTCTTTTCTGCTAGGATATCCGACTAGTCAACCTTGGCCAGCTCCTCCCTCATGGCTCCATAGTCTCCTTTGTTCAACTGCAATACTGACACTGCTGATCTGTACTCTGATTGAATGTCCTAGGTGGATGGAATTTCATTGATTCTGTTATAGTTATTATTTACAGATTTGTTGAATAGACAAGAAAATTAATCGGAGTTATATATAGGGACATATATGTATATTGAACTCTTGTCTAATATCTTCAACTCTTCCTTCCTTTTTAAAAGTTCTTTCACCCTGCCATTCCTTATCTTCCTCACCAGGACAAATTTATCCCTAACATCTTGCAAACTGCAATGTAACCTTCAGAAATCCTGCAGGAGGACTCCCAAGTCTCTTTGCACCACAGTTTTTGAATTTTTAACCTGCCCCACGTCATTACTGCTTATATACATGACTATACAGTTCCCTGCATGACATTCTATCTGCCACTTCTTTGTCCATTCTCACAATCTGTCTGTCCTTCTGCAGATTCCCTGCTTCCTCAACACTACCTAACCCCCACCTATCTTTGAATTGTCTGCAAACCGGAATGAAAAGCCATTAATTCTGTCCTGCGACATGAAAGGAAGTGACCCAGCAGTCCCGAGCACCCGTCACACCTGAGCGCATCCACCTCACCTGTCAAGCCGCTTGCATCGAGTTTAAACTCATTGTCTTTCCTCTCTTTTGTCTGTACTCCTGTCTATCCTGTTTACCGAATTAGCTCTCATTGGCGACAGTATTATCTCCTGCTCAGGGTCACACTGACTGCAACTCACATTTACACTATTCTGCACATCACTCACAAATCTACAGGATACTGGTCCCCCTCCAGTTCAGGAGCAATCCATCTCTTCTGTACATGTCGCTCTACCACAGAAGACATTGCAATGATCCAAGAACTTCAATCTTGCCCCCCTACCTCAGACCCTCAGTGACATATTCACCTGAATCATCATTCTATTTTTATCCTCACCAATATGTGGCACAGCGTGTAATCTCGATATTACTGCTCTGAAAGTTGAGCTTTTTAAGTTCTCTCCTAATTCCCCCTATTCACTTTGTAGAAGTTCAACCCTCTTTATACCATGTTTTTTTTTTGGCATTTGATAAGGTTGTCCCATGCAAGGCTCCTTTAGACTGTATGGAGGCATGGAATACAAGGAGACTTTGCTTTGTGGATCCAGAATTGGCTTGTCCACAGAAACAAAGGGTGGTTGTAAATGCTTCATATTCTCCATGGTGGTCGGTGACCCATGATTTTTCACAGGAATCGATTCTGGGACCTTTCCTGTTTGCGATTTTTATAAATGACCTGGATGAATAAGTAGAATGGTGGGTTAGTAAGTTTACTGATGATACCAATGTTGGGGCTGCTGTGCATCGTCTGGAGGGCTGTCAGTGATTAAACCGGACATCTATAGGATGCAGAACTAGGCTGAGGAGTGGTAGACGGACTTTAGCCGAGAGAAATGTGGAGTGATTAATTTAGTATGTCCAATTTGAAGACAGAATACCATATAAATGGTAAGGCTCTAGGCAGTGTAGAAGATCTGAGAGATCTTGGAGTCCGTTTCGATAGGACACTCAAAGCTGCAACGCAGATTGACAATGTTTTCAAGAAGGCGTATGTTCTGTTGGCATCATCAACCGTGGGATTGAGTCCAAGAGTTGTGAGGTCATGTTACAGCTATATAAGACCTTGGTCCGACCCCACTTGCAGTACTGTGTTCAGTTCTGATCACCTCACTACAGGAAGGATGTGGATACCGTACAGAGAGTGCAGAGGAGATTTACAATGATGTTGCCTGGATTGGAGTATGTACCTTATAATAATAGGTTCAGTGAACTTGGCCTTTTTTCCTTGGAGTGACAGAGGGTGAGAGGTGACCTGATAGAGGTGTGTAAGATGATGAGGGGCATTGATCATGTGGATAGCCAGAGGCTTTTTTTCCATGACTGAAAAGGTTGACCAGAGGGGGCATAGTTTTATGGTGCTTGGACATAGGTACCGAGGGGATGTCAGAGGTAAGTTTTTCACACAGAGGCTGCTGGGTGTGGGAAATGCACTGCCAACGGTGGTGGTGGAAGTGAATACAATAGGGTCTTTTAAAAGCCTCTTAGATAGGTACACGGAGGTCAGAAAAATAGAGGGCTATTCAATAGCAACATTTTTGGTGGTCTCTTGAGTAATGTACATGGTTAGCACAATATTGTGGACCAAAGCACTTGTGCTGTGCTGTAAATTTCTATGTTCTGTATGTACCAGGAGCACTTGAGAATTTTCTGCAGCTGCTCCGACATGTTCCTGATTCTGGTTCTCTGGAGACAACATAACATCCTTGTATAGCCACTGAATCTTGAGTCTTCTCTTGAATACTGTTCTGCCTGGGTGTGTTGTGGATAGTGTGGAGGGCTGTCAAAGGTTACAATGGGACATTGATAGGATGCAAATCTGGGCTGAGAAGCAGCAGATGGAGTTCAACCCAGATAATTGTGAGGAGGTTCATTTTGGTACATCAAATATGATAACTGAATGGTAAGACTCTTGGCAGTGGAGGAACAGAGGGTTAGGGTTGCGAGGTGGTGTGGTCTGAGTCCATAGAACACTCAAAGCTGCTTCACAGGTTGACTCTGTGCTTAAGAAGGCATACTGTGCATTGGCCTTCATCAATCCTGGGATTGAGTTTAAGAGCTGACAGGTAATGTTGCAACTATATAGGACCCTGGTCAGACCCCTCGTGGAGTACTGTGCTCAGTTCTGGTCACCTCACTATAGGAAGGGTGTGGAAACTTCCTTACAAGGATGTTGTCTGAATTGGGGCGCATGCCATATGAGAATAAGTTGAGTGAATTCGGCCCTTTCTCCTTGGAGCGACGGAGGATGAGAGGTTACTTGATAGAGGTGTACAAGATAATGAGAGGCATTGATTGTATGCGTAGTCAGAGGCTTTTCCCCCGGGCTGAAATGGTTAACACGAGAGAGTTTTAAAGTGTTTGGAGTAGGTACAAAGGAGATGTCAGGGGTATGTTTTTTTACGCTGAGAGTGGTGAATGAGTGGAATGGGCTACTGGCAGCGGTGGTGGAGATGGAAACGATAGGGTCTTTTAATAGACTCTGGATGGTTACATGGAGGTCAGGAGAATACAGGGCTATGGTTAAAGCCTAGGTAGTTGAAAGGTAGGGACATGTTCGGCACAGCTTCGTGGACTGAAGGGCCTGTATTGTGCTGTATGTTTCCTATGTTTCTACCTACATTATTTTACTGGATAACCTCAACCTTGTGACATTCTGCCTAATGAGCAATGCAGCTCCCCAACCTCATTCACCTCCCTCTGGACTGTTTGAATCATCTGAATGCTGGAATATTTAGCTAACACTCCTGCCTTTCTCTCAGCCAGATCTTTGTTGTGGCTAATTTACAGTGTCACAAGGTAATCTTGGGTACAAGTATGTCTGCCTTAACTGTACTATACCTTGCACTGAAATAAACACACTTCAGCCCCTTGGAGCCACTGTGCTCATTAACAATGCCCCATCTTGACTTCTTGATGGGGTTTCTCGACCTCGTCTCTACCTTTTGCTCAATGCTACTTACTGACCTGTAGCTCTGGTTCCCACCCATCCCCTTCCTCCACACACATGCCAAATGAGAAAACTCTGCAATGCTGCAACAAAACTCCCTGGCAGAATATTAGCTCCCCTCAGTACAGGTGTAACCCATCCTCCTTACACCAGTCCCACCTATCCTGGAATATAACGCAGTGATCTGTGTACCTGATGCCATCGCTCTTGCACCAGATTGTTAGCCATACATTTCACCTTACACCTGACAATCTCTTAACTTGCAAGCATGTGGCCCCTGAATTAATCCTGAGATCACCACCCCAGAGTCCTACTTCTTAAATTTCTACCCAACTACCCAGATTGTATTTGCAGGACCTTCCCTCTGTTGTAAGTTCTAATAAGGAACACGACCTCTGGCTGCTCCCCCTGCGTGGCATGATGTAGGTAACACTCATTTCAACAGATACTCTCGACTGTGTCCCCCACTCCCACCCACACCCCGCTAAAGTATTTGCTGCCAGTGATTCCAATGCTGTATATTCATGTATTTATCTGATTGCCTCTTTGTAATGAAAATTATTTTAACAGTCATTCAGTGTTCTTTTTTATTTCAGCTCAGGGTATTTACATATGCATTTGAAAACAAAGGAATTGCTGCACATATGTTAAAGCAAAACACTTCATGAGAACTCATACAATTTCAATACCAAAAGGCAAACAAATGTCTACAGTAGCAGCAGCACAGTAATCAAAATAAAACTGACCATCCACTAAACAAGCCAATTTCTGCAATGTTGGAGGGGGTCACAGGTCTGAAATGTCACGCAACCTGTTCTCTCTCTCTCTCTCTGTCTCTCTCTCTCTCTTTCTCGTATCTCTCTGTTTATCTCCATCTCTCTCTTTGTTTTTCAGTCTGTCTCTCGCGCTCACTTTTTCTCGCTTTCTTGCTCTTCCTGTCTTGCTTTCTCTTTCTGGCTCTCCCTCTGTCCCTCGCACTCTCTCTCATTCAGTCACTGTCAATCTCTCTCTTTCTTGCTGTCTTTCTCTTTCCCTCTCAACATTCTGTTCCCTGTTTCAGCTCCAGCTGTGGTCTACCCTGAGACAACTCTCTTTCCACCTTGCAGCAAAGAACATGCTCGTTTTTATACCCTTCAAAACCGCTGACACTGGTATATTTACATCTTGGTGGGACCAGCTGTACTCACCCGAACTTTGATGACCTTCAGCCCAGACAAACATGTATTTCACCACCTCAACTATTATGTTGTACTTGACTCGCTGAAAATATTGTTGTAGACTAGTTGTCTTGTATTTCCTCAAAACAATTACACTCCAAGATAACACTATTTAGTCTTACAGACCTCCATTTTATTTCAGCATAAGCCAAGGAGGAATCACCGTTAACTCTTTCCTTACAGCACCATTGTGGCAGAGAGATCCAAACACTCAACATTCTCTGTGTGTAAAATAAAACTGACTCTGGCACCCATCCCCCTATAATTTCCTCCAGCTACCTGAAAGGTACATCCTCTCATGTTAGCCATTGCCAGCCTTGTGAAAAGACGCAGTGTGTCCATGCTATCGATCTTTTTTTCTCTCTCGTGTATACCTCTGTCAAATCTCCTCTTATCCCCCTATGCTGTAAAGAGAAAAGCCCAAACTTACTCAAATTTTCCACATGTGCTCTGTATAATGAGGTGACCAGACCTGAAAACAACACTCCAAGTATGGTCAAATCAGTTTTACAGAGTTGTGACATTACCCCGCAGCTCCTGAACTCAGACCCCATGACAATGAAAACCAACACATCAGAAGCCTTCTTCCCATAATCCTGGCATTTGTACTCTGTAATCCAGTTTGAATCTTCATTGTCTATCACCTAATACTTTTCCAGATGGAACCCCATCTGCCACTTCTCAGCCCTGTTTAGCAACGTGTTGATGCCCCATTGTAACCTTAACACCATAATACATAGGTGCAGAATCAGGCCATTTTGCCCATCGTGTCTGCTTTGCCATTCCATCGTGGCTGAACACGCAACCCACTCAATGTCATGCACCTGCCTTCTCGCCATATCCTTTGATGTCCTGACCGATCATTAAACTATTAACTTCCACCTTAAATATACCAAGGACTTGGCCTCCACTGCAGTCTGTCACAGAGAATTCCACAGACTCTGTACTCTCTGGTTAAAAAATTCCTCCTGACAACTGTTCTAAAAGGTCACCTTCCCTCCCCCATTTGAGAAGCTGTGTCCTCTAGTTCTGGATAGCCCCTCCATAGGAAACATCCTCCCCATATCCATCCTATCTATTCCTTTCAACATTCGGTAAGTTTCAATTAGATCAACCGTATTCTTCTCAATTCTGGTGAGAACAGACCCAAAGCTGCCAAACGTTCCTCATATGTGAAAACCTTCATTCCCAGAATCATCCTCGAGAACCTATCTACGGGCCGTGAACCTGTCTACGGGTGAAGTGCCGGAGGATTGGAGAGTGGCTCGTGTTGTTCCGTTGTTTAAAAAAGGATCGAAAAGTAATCCGGGAAATTATAGGCCGGTGAGTTTAACGTCAGTAGTAGGTAAGTTATTGGAGGGAGTACTAACAGACAGAATCTACAAGCATTTGGATAGACAGGGGCTTATTAGGGAGAGTCAACATGGCTTTGTGCGTGGTAGATCATGTTTGACCAATCTGTTGGAGTTTTTCGAGGAGGTTACCAGGAAAGTGGATGAAGGGAAGGCAGTGGATATTGTCTACATGGACTTCAGTAAGGCCTTTGACAAGGTCCTGCATGGGAGGTTAGTTAGGAAAATTCAGTTGCTGGGTATACATGGAGAGGTGGTAAATTGGATTAGACATTGGCTCGATAGAAGAAGCCAGAGAGTGGTGGTAGAGAATTGCTTCTCTGAGTGGAGGCCTGTGACTAGTGGTGTGCCACAGGGATCAGTGCTGGGTCCATTGCTATTTGTCATCTATATCAACGATCTGGATGATAATGTGGTAAATTGGATCAGCAAGTTTGCTGATGATACAAAGATTGGAGGTGTAGTAGACAGTGAGGAAGGTTTTCAGAGCCTGCAGAGGGACTTGGACCATCTGGAAAAATGGGCTGAAAAATGGCAGATGGAGTTTAATACTGACAAGTGTGAGGTATTGCACGTTGGAAGGACAAACCAACGTAGAACATTCAGGGTTAATGGTAAGGCACTGAGGAGTGCAGTGGAACAGAGGGATCTGGGAATACAGATACAAAATTCCCTAAAAGTGTCGTCACAGGTAGATAGGGTCGTAAAGAGAGCTTTTGGTACATTGGCCTTTATTAATCAAAGTATTGAGTATAAGAGCTGGAATGTTATGATGAGGTTGTATAAGGCATTGGTGAGGCCGAATCTGGAGTATTGTGTTCAGTTTTGGTCATCAAATTACAGGAAGGATATAAATAAAGTTGAAAAAGTGCAGAGAAGGTTTACAAGGATGTTGCCGTGACTTGAGAAACTCAGTTACAGAGAAAGGTTGAATATGTTAGGACTTTATTCCCTGTAGCATAGAAGAATGAGGGGAGATTTGATAGAGGTATATAAAATTATGATGGGTATAGATAGAGTAAATGCAAGCAGGCTTTTTCCACTGAGGCAAGGGAAGAAAAAAAAACAGAGGACATGGGTTAAGGGTGAGGGGGGAAAAGTTTAAAGGGAACATTAGGGGGGGCTTCTTCACACAGAGAGTGGCGGGAGTATGGAATGAGCTGCCAGATGAGGTGGTAAATGCGGGTTCTTTTTTTAACATTTAAGAATAAATTGGACAGATACATGGATGGGAGGTGTATGGAGGGATATGGTCCGTGTGCAGGTCAGTGGGACTAGGCAGAAAATGGTTTGGCACAGCCAAGAAGGGCCAAAAGGCCTGTTTCTGTGCTGTAGTTTCTATGGTTCTATGGTATAACCTCCTCTGGACTGTCTCCAATGACAGCACATCCTGCCTCTCGGTTTTTTTGCACTACCTTACTTCTCATTTTTCTATTTTCTATTTTTTGATTTATAATTTAAATTTTTAATAATTACTAATTTTAACTATTTTAATATTTGTAATATTTAATATTTAATCCAGGGAGTGTGAAGCACAGAATCAAATATCGTTGTGATGATTATACATTTTAGTACCAATTGTTTGGCAACAATAAAGTATAAAGTATGAAGTATAAGTATAACTATCCTTTCTGAGATATCGGGCCCAAAACTGTTGAAAATGCTCCAGTGCATCCGAACTACTGTCATAAAAAGGTACGTAATTATCTCTTTGCTTTTATATTCTATTTCTTGAAATAAACGCCAACATTGCATTTACCTTCTTTTCCACAGACTCAGCCCATAAAATAACCTCCTTGATGTCTTTCATGAGGACTTCTATGTCCCTTTGCATCTCTGATGTTTGAACTTCTCCCCATTTAGATACTAGGCTGCACTATTGTTTCTTTTACCAGACTGCATTATCATACTTTTCCCAACACTATATTCCATCTGCCACTTTCTTGCCTGTTCTTCAAACTTCTCTGTCCTTCTGCAAACACATTGCTTCCTCAGCAATATTTACCCCTCAACCTATCTTCATATCATCCTGAAAATTTGCTACAAACCACTCAATTTAATTACCTAAATCTTTGATAAACAATGTCAAAATTAGCAGTCCCAATACAGACCCCTGAGGAACACCACCAGTCAATGGCAGCCAACCATAAAAGGTCCCTTTAATTGTCACACACTGTCTCCTGCCTGTCAGCCATTCCGCTATCCATGCCAGCATCTTTCCTGTAACACTCTAGGATTTTATCTTGTTAAGCAGCCTGATGTGTGGCACCTTATCAAAGAACTTCTGAAAATCCAAGTAAGTGACATCCACTGTCTCTCATTTGTGCACGCTGCTTATTACTTCCTCAACGAGTTCTAACAGATTTGTCAAGGAAAATTTCCCTTCACAGAATCCATGCTGACTTTGACTTATTTTATTATTAGTCTTCAAGTAGCTTGAAACATCATCCTTAATAAGACTCCAACACTTTCCCAGCCAATGAGGTTAGGCTAATTGGCCTCTTATATCCTTTCTTTAGCCTTTCTCCCTTCTTAAAGAATTGAGTGACACTTGCAATCTTCCAATCCTCTGGGACCATGTCAGAGTTAAGGGATTCTTGAACAATCATGACCAATGCATCCTCTATCTCTTCAACAACCTATCCCAGGAATTTGAGATGTTGTCCTTCTGGTCCTGGTGACTTATCTAGATCAGATCTCTGAGTGTGTCTTGCACTTTTTCCTTTTTATTTGCAATGGCACTTACTCCTGCTCCCTGACACTCACAGACTTCTGGAACACAGCTAATATCTCTACAGTGAAGGCAGATGCAAAGTATTCATTACGTTCATCTGCTATTTTTGTCCCCCGTTACTATGTCAGCAGCATCATTTGCCAGTGGTTCAATATCAACCCTCACGTCCCTTTTATTCTTCATATAACCAAAAAAATACTTTTGGTATACTGCTTTATACAGGTATTCCTGTCATTTTGAGGACATCTTTCTCTGTGCAGCATATCTATCCTGTACCTTGTGAAATAATCCCAGAAACTTCAGCCATCTCTTCACTGCTCTAATCGCTGCCAATATCTTTCTCCAGCGTCCTCTGGGCAAGGTCCTCTCTCTGCCTCTGTAAATCCCTTTATTCCATATTTGTGAGTTATGCTTCACCCTCTCAAATTGCCACACAAATTCGATCATATTATGATCACAGCCTCCTAACGGTTCAGTTACATTAAGCTCCCTTACGAAATCGGTGCTGTTAGGTAACATCCCATCTAATGATAGATTTTCAACGAGATTTTCAACCACAAACTACTCTAAAAAAACCATCTTGTCGGCATTCGACAAATTCCCTTTCTTGTGATTCAGCACCAACCTGATTTTCCCAGTCCTCTTCCATATTAAGGTTCCCCATGACAATTGTGTCATTACCCTTATTATTAGAATCAGAATCAGGTTTATTATCACCCACATGTGACATGAAATTTGTTAACTTAGCAGCAGCAGTTCAATGCAATACATAACATAGAGGAAGAAAAAAAATACTGAATGATTCAGTAAATCAATTACAGTATACCAATATTGAATAGATTAAAATCATGCAAAAAACAGAAATAATATATATTAAAAAAGTGAGGAGGTGTCCAAGTGTTCAATCTCCATTTAGGAATCAGATTGCAGACGGGAGGAAACTATTCCTGAATCGCTGAATGTGTGCCTTTCGGCTTCTGTACCTCCTACCTGATGGTAACAGTGAGAAAATGGCACGCACTGCATGCTGAGTTCCTTAATAATGGATGCTGCCTTTCTGAGACGCCGATCCTTGAAGTATCCTGGGTAGTTTATGGATCATACTCAAGATTGATCCGACTAAATTTACAACCCTCTGTGACTGGTTGGGAAGTTGATGGAAAAGATCTTGAGAGGCAAGATTTTATGAACATTTGGAGAGGCATAATATGATTAGGAATAGTCAGCATGGCTTTGTCAAAAGCAGGTTGTGCCTTACGAGACTGATTGAATTTGTTGAGGATGTGATGAAAAACATCGATGAGGGGAGAGCAGTAGCTGTAGTGCATATGGATTTCAGCAAGGTATTGGACAAGTTACCCCATGTAAGGCTTATTGAGAAGGTAAGTAGGATCCAAGGGGACATTGCTTGTGGAAAGCATAGACAAGTTGCAGAGGATATTTACAAGGATGTTTCCTGGATTTGGGATTACTCCTTATGAAAGCAGGTGAATCAACTTGGCCTTTTCTCCTTGGAGCGATGGAGGATGAGAGGTGACCTGCTAGAGGTGAATAAGATGTTGAGAGGCATTGATTGTGCGGATAGTCAGAGGCTTTTTCCCAGGGCCAAAGTGGCTGACCTGAGAGGGAACAGTTTTAATGTGTTTGGAAGCAGGTACAGAAGAGATGTCGGGGTAAGTGTTTTTGCACAGAGAGTAGTGAGAGCGTTGAAAGGGCTGCCTGCAATGGTGGTGGAGGCAGTTACAATGGGGTATTTTAAGAGACTCCTGGATAGGTACATGGAGCTTAGATAATTTCTATAGTAAGGACATGTGAGGCACAGCTTTGTAGGCCGAAGGGTCTGTAGGCTTTTTAACTTCTTTCTATCAGGTGCAGTAGTGCACCCATTCCCCCCGCCCCCACCACTTGCAAGACGGTGATGTAGCCTGTCAGAATGTTCTCCACGGTACATCTATAGAAGTGTTTGAGTGTATTTGTTGACATACCAAATCTCCTCAAATTTCTAGTAAAGTATAGCTGCTGCCTTGCCTACTTTATAACTGCATCGACATGTTGGGACGAGGTTAGATCCTCAGAGATCTTGACATCCATGAACTTGAAACTGCTCACGCTCTTAACTTCTGATACCTCTGTGAGGATTGGTATGTGGTCCTTCATCTCTTTCTGAAGTAGCGTCCACAATCAGCTCTTTTATCCTACTGACATTGAGTGCCACGTTGTGCAGTGAAACTACTTCACTAGTTGGCATTCCTTATACCTGTATGCCCTCTCGTTACCACCTGAGATTCTATCAAACATGGTTGTACCATCAACAAATTTATAGATGGTATTTGAGCTATGCCTAGCCACACAGTTGTGGGTATAGAGAGAGTAGAGCAGTGGGTTAAGCACACACCCATGAGGTGCACCAGTGTTGATTGTTGGATATGAGGAGATGTTATCACCAATCCGCACAGATTGTGGTCTTCCGGTTAGGGAAATGAGGATCCAATTGCAGAGAGAGGTACAGGGGCCAATGTTCTGCAACTTCTCAATCAGGATTCTGGGAATGATGGTATTAACTGCTGAGCAATAGTCGATGAACAGCATCCTGACATCGGTGTTTGTGTTCTCCAGGTGGGCTAAAGCCGTGTGAGGAACCATTGAGATTGTATCTGCCGTTGAACTATGGTGGTGATAGTCAAATTGCAGTGGGTCCAGGTCATTGCTGAGGCAGAACTTCAGTCTAGTCATGACCAATTTCTCGAAGTATTTCATCACTGTATATGTTCGTGCTACCAGGCGATAGTCATTAAGGCAGATCACATTATTCTTCTTAGGCTCTGGCATAATTGTTACCTTTTAGACATAACTGGGAACTTCTGCTCATAGCAATGAGAGGTTGAAAATGTCCTTAAATCCTCCCACCAAGTATTTGGCACAGGTTTTCAGAACCTTTCCAGGCTCTCCATCGGGACCCTCCACCTTGAGCGGGCTCACCCTCTTTAAAAACAGCTTAACATCGGACTCAGAGACAGAGATCACTGGGTCATCAGGTGCAGCAGGCAACTTCACAGCTGTAGTTATATTCATCTGGTGGTGAAGCTATTAGGTTTCACTTTGTATGAAGTCATGTCTGGCAAACACTGCCAGAGTTGCCATACATCCAATGTCACCTCCAAACTCATTCAAAATTTTTTCTTCGCCCTTGAAATACCCCGCCGCAAACCACACCTGGTTTTCTGATACAGGCCTCGATCTCCATAGTCATAGTCATATTCATACTTCTTTTGAAAACCAGTTTCACCCAGGATCAATAAAGTATGACTATGACTATAGAGATCGCGGCCTGTACCAGAAAACCGGGTATGGTTTGCGGCGGGGTATATCAAGGGTGAAGAAACAGTTTTGAATGAGTTTGGAGGTGACATTGGATGTATGGCAACTCTGGCAGTGTTTGCCAGACACTACTTCATACAAAGTGAAACCTAATAGCTTCACCACCAGATGAACTCGCCCGCTTTGAAAAGGAGAATATAACTACTCCAGAGTTGTATGCCATAGATCTAGCCTTCATCAGACAATGTACCTCCTGGTTCATCTACGGCTTTTGGTTTGGGAATGTAAGTACACGACTTTACAGTATCAACCCCACATCTTGGCTACTATAAGGAGACCTATTTTGGATGACCAGTTTTTACCCTTGCAATTTCTTAAATCCACCCACAAAGATTCAACATTCTCTGACCCTATGTCGCCTCTATCTAAGGATGTAATTCCATCTTTTCCTAGAGGAGCCACATCACCGCCTGAGCCACCCTTCCTATATTTTGATACGAAGTATATCATTTGATGTTACACTCTCAACTATGGCCTTCTTTCAGCCATGACTCAGTGATGCCCACAACACCAAACTGACCAATCTCTAATTGTGCCATGAGTTCATTCACAATATACCAAGTGCTACGCACATTTAAATACATCACCTTCAGTCCTGAATTATTTGTCCTTTTAAATGTTGTACCTGCGGTACTATTTAACTCTTCGCTCTGTTTGGATTTGAACCCAATCATTGGCTTGTTCTTCCATACATTCATGTTATACCCATCATCTACTTGTAAACCTGTTGGGTTACACTCAGCTCTGTCATACTGGTTTCCAGTATATGGAACAAATCATGGAACAGCACAGCACAGGAACAGACTGTTTGCCCCATAATATCATGCCAAACCATCTGAAAAGTAACTCAGTAAACCCCCCAAAACTAATCCTTCCCACCGACACAAAGTCCATCGCACCCCATCCTCCTCATATTCATGTACCTATCTCAATGTCCCATAAAAACACCCAATATATTTAACTCTGCCACCATAATTGGCTTCCGGCACTCTCTGAGTTAAAAAAAAAGCATATCCCTCACATCTCATTATCTCTCATCTTCAATCTATTAGTCACTGCTACCCTACAATAAAGACACTCCGTGTCTACTCGATCCTTCTCTCCCATAATGCTATAAATCTCTGATCTCCCCTCAGCCTCTGCTACTCCAAAGAAAACTACCAAGTTCGTCAGACCACTTATGTTAGCACATGCCATGTAAACCAGACAGCATCCTAGTAAACTTCTTCTGCTCCTTCTCCAATGCTCAATTCTCAAAATGGGTGAACTAGAACTATATTCAATAGTTCAGATGTGGCCTCAGTGGAGTCCTTTTACAGCTGAAACATCACTTCTTGATTTGAACTCAGTAACTCAGCTAATAAAAGCAAGCATTTGATAAGCATTCTTAACCACAGATTGACCTGTGTAGTCACTTTCCAGGAGCTGTGAACTTGGACGTCAAACCTCTCTGTTCAGCAACACTGCTAAGGTTCTTCTCCTTAACATTTAACTACTTGCTTTTAGTCTACCAAGTTGCAACCCCTCACATTTACCCGTGTTCAGCTTGATCTGCCATTTCTCTGTTCTTATCTGTGAATAATCTATATTACGCTGTATTCTTTGCCAGTCTTCTTCATTATACACAACTGCACCACTATTGGTATAATTCACAAACTAACTAAAGCACCCATCTACATTTTCATTTCCGTCATTTTCATTTCATGGTAAAAATCTTTTTAATTAATTATTATTGAAAATCAATGACAAATACATTAAAGTAATCAAGTGAACATGTCAATATGTACAATAAAAATTAAATTATCAAATAGCTGATTAACAAAGCTAAACAATATATCAAAAATAATAAGAAAAAACAAAACGTTAAAACTTTTTTTGAGAACAAGAAAGCGAAAAAGAACCCCTACTACTAAAACAAAAAAAAACCCTACTAAAAAAACAAACAAACATTGGGAGCACAACCCTGGAGCTATACACCATACAAGCTTCCATAAAAGAAAAACATCAATCCGCCAACCAAATCCATTTAAACAAGAATCTGAAGGGGACCATCTTAATTAACTCAAATCAAATCATAGCAGCGTGCAAATGAACCCCATCTTTTCTCAAAGATAAATCGAGGATCAAAAGTTCGACTTCTGATTTTCTCCAAACTAAGCATAACATCACCTGAGAGAACCATTGTATCAAAGTGGGAGCAGAGGCATCTTTCCATTTCAATAAAATAGCCCTTCTGGCCAATAATCTGACAAATGCCGGTCTGATAAAGAAATACCATGAATATATTAGACCATAAGACAAAGGAGCAGAAGTCGGCCATTCGGCCCATCGAGTCTGCTTCACCATTTTATCATGAGCTGATCCATTCTCCCATTTAGTCCCACTCCCGCGCCTTCTCACCATAACCTTTGATGCCATGGCTACTCAGATACCTATCAATCTCTGTCTTAAATACACCCAATGACTTGGCCCGTGGCAACAAATTCCATAGATTCACCACCCTCTGACTGAAAAAAAATTCTTCGCATTTCTGTTCTGAATGGGAGCCCTTCAATCCTTAAGTTATGCCCTCTCGTACCAGACTCCCCCATCATGGGAAACAACTTTGCCACATCCACTCTGTCCATGCCTTTCAACATTCGAAATGTTACTATGAGGTCTCCCCTCATTCTTCTAAACTCCAAGGAATACAGTCCAAGAGCAGACAAACGCTGTTCATATGTCCCTGCCACGTGCTAGCGAGGGCAAGAATAGTCGGATCAGGCAGTTGAATGCGTGGTTGAGAGACTGGTGTAGGGGACAGGGCTTCAGATTCTTGGTTAATTGGGATCTCTTCTGGGGGAAGTATGACCTGTTCAAAAAGGACAGGTTACACCTGAACCCGAAGGGGACCAATATCCTGGCGGGAAAGTTAAATAGAGCTGTTAGGGAGGGTTTAAACTAATTTGGCAGGGGATGGGAACTGGAATGATAGAGCGGAGGAAGGGGAAAACAGAAATAAATCTAAGATAGTGAGCAGTAAAGATGTCAGGAAAGACGGGCACGTGATGGGGCAAATTTGTAGCAAATGGGATGAGTTGCAGTGCAATAAAGTTGCAGTGAAATCAAAGCGAAAAGTATCAAATACTGGTCTTAAGGTGTTGTACTTAAATGCACACAGCATAAGGAATAAGGTGGATGATCTTGTTGTACAGTTACAGATTGGTAGGTATGATATTGTGGCCATCACTGAGACCTGGTTAAAGGATGCATGTCTCTGGGAGCTGAACGTCCAAGGATACACGGTGTATCGGAAGGATAGGAAGGTAGGCAGAGGGGGAGGCATGGCTTTATTGGTAAGAAATGATATTAAATCATTAGAAAGAGGTGATATAGGATCAGAAGGTGCAGAATCTTTATGGGTTGAGCTAAGAAATAGCAGGGGTAAAGGGACCCTGATGGCAGTTATCTATAGGCCTCCAAACAACTGCAGGGACGTGGACTACAAATTACAACTGGAAATAGAAAAGGCTTGCCAGAAGGGCAGTGTTATGATAATTGTGGGGGATTTTAACATGCGAGTAGATTGGGAAAATTAGGTCAGCACTGGATCTCAAGAGAGAGAATTTGTAGAATGTCTGCGAGATGGCTTTTTAGAACAGCTTGCTGTTGAGCCCACTAGGGGATCGGCTGTACTGGATTGGGTATTGTGTAATGAACCGGAGGTGATTAGAGAGATTGAGGTCAAGGAATCCTTAGGAGACACTGATCATAACATGATTGAGTTGACTGTGAAATTAGAAAAAGAGAAGCCGAAATCTGATGTGTCGGTATTTCAGTGGAGTAAAGGAAATTACAGTGGCATGAGAGAGGAACTGGCCAAAGTTGACTGGAAAGGGACACTGGCGGGAAAGACAGCAGACTAGCAGTGGCTGGAGTTTATGCGAGAAATGAGGAATGTGCAAGACAGGTATATTCCAAAAAAGAAGAAATTTTCGAGTGGAAAAAGGATGCAACCGTGGTTGACAAGAGAAGTCAAAGCTAAAGTTAAAGCAAAGGAGAGTGCATACAAGGAAGCAAAAATTAGTGGGAAGACAGAGGATCAGGAAGTTTTTAAACCTTACAAAAGGAAACCAAGAAGGTCATTAAGAGAGAAAAGATTAACTATGAAAGGAAGCTAGCAAATAATATCAAAAAGGATACTAAAAGCTTTTTCAAGTATATAGAGAGTAAAAGACAGGTGAGAGTAGATATTGGACCGATAGAAAATGATGCTGGAGAAATTGTAATGGGAGATAAGGAGATGGCAGAGGAACTGAACAAGTTTTTTGCATCAGTCTTCACTGAGGAAGACATCAGCAGTATACAAGACACTCACTGAAAAACCATTGAGGATACAGTTGAAGATGTTTGAGCGCAAGGGACAGATGTGAGGAATTCCTTCAGAGAAGTCCTGTCCCTGGAGTGATTGATGGTAAGAAACAGCATTGTTGTCCATTGTGCGTGAGATGAGTGCCACCTCTGGAGTGTCTTTCCTGTGCTTCCCGGTGAATGTACTTTTGCCTGTGGGAGGCTGGTCAGGGAGAGATGTCATCACTGACTGTGAAATGATAATGAAAAGACATGGAATGAAGGTGAATTGTTAGGCGATGACTACGATACCTCTGCCGGGCTGGATTCAGGAAGTTAACAGATCGATAGTTGAGTGAACAGGGGATGCAAATTTGTTTCACAAACACAATACTCCAGGTATGCCTAAACTAACCTATTGCATAATTGCTCAGTATCTCCCCATCGATCTGTTCTTAAATTCTATTCCCAGCTCCCTGCCATCTGTGAACTTGGAGTGTCTAAATGTAGTTAATTTGGCTAGATGACATGTGGATTGTGAGCAGCTGTTTCAAAGCTCCGATCCCTTCACTGACCCAAGAGTAAATGTCTGCCACATAGAAGAGAAGAAACTCCCTTGGTCTGTTTCCAGTCAGTCAAAAGATTGTTAATCCATGTCAGCAAATTTCACCACGAAATTATGTCCTTTAATTTTAGAATGGAAAGGAATATATGAAATTACTTACTCTGCACATACAATATATCTATTGTCATTTACCCTGTGAAGGGTTAAAGAACCAGCAGAAATGGAAAACAATTTGGAATCCAGGATTGCAAATAACTAATGGTATATATTAGTTACTAAGTAATTCAATAATATAAGTGCAGATAAATCAAACAGGTTAGCAGTGCTTATATATATATATAAGTAAATGTGGAAATATATGAAAAGCAAGCTTCATCAAGTCTAGGGGTAAATAGATAGTCTTACAATGAGAGTAAAGTTCAGTTCAGTTCGTCGTATTGAGTTGAGTAGTGATGGAGCGAGAGAGAGGGAGAAGTCTGATTCTTCAGGTGAGCTGATGCCGTAAGTCTTCCTGTTGTCCTTGGAAATCCTTTAGAAGTCACCGACTACGACCACAACAGACTCAGACCATTCTTCTGTGGTGGAATTGTCAACCCAGCAAGGGTGGCACACGAATAACTCCCCACCGGTCACACCCTTTTTGCACTGCTAGAGCCACTGATCGATCCGCCTGATCAATCCTCCAAAACCCAACTTTTCTGTGGGCACAACAAAGCTCATTCAGTGTCCAAAAGCATGTGTCTGTAGGTCTAACAGCTGACCTTCTATTTATCTCACCACGCTGAATACCAACTGTCCATAGAGCAGCTCCTCCCTTCTCTCTCTGTAAGAACATGGATGCTGCTAGTGTCCTTGCAGAAACTATAAACAAACTGTGAGCAGTCCTTGTCTCTCTCTCTCTTTCTAACAAGGTGTCTTTGTTCCACAACTCACACACACACACACACACACACACACACACACACACACTCTCTCTCTCTCTCTCTCTTTCAGGACAAACATAGTCTTCAAAATGCCAGAATAAGTGCTAGCAATTCCTTTTCAACAGTTGAATAATTTTCCTAATGCACATTAAATTTCTTTGAGGAATAAGCTACTGGGTGTTCAATGTCATCCACACCTTTCTGTAACAATACTGCCCCAGCAGCTTCGTCACTAGTGTCTGTTGCTATAGAGAATGGTTTTGAAAAATCAGGTGCTTTGATCAGAGGATGATAACACAGGATGGCTTTCAGATGTTCAAATGCCTCTTGGCAAAGATCACTCCATACAAATCTTTCACTCTTCCCAAGTAATTTCGTTAGGGGCAGAATGATGTCAGCAACGTTCTTACAAAACTTACGATAATACCCAACCATTCCTAAAAAACATTCTCAAAGCTTTCTTGCCAGTTGGAACGGGAACCTCAGCAATAGCTTGAACCTTGTCCTGTACAGCAGCCAGTTGGCCTTGGCCTACTGCATAACCCAGATATGTAACTGTAGCAGGACCAAACTCACTTTCAGCGAGGTTCACAGTAAGATTAGCCTTGGACAACCTTTCAAAACAGTTTTTCTACCGTTGCAATATGCTCTTAACCCATGTCATTCCCTGCAACCAGATCATCAGTATAAGACCCTGTGTTTTCCAGAGAACATTGTCAAAGTTTTAGATCACATGCTAAATCTGCACAAACTGACATAGTATAGGCTGTAAATGCTGGGAAATATTTCCATGATGTCAACAAATTCCACTGCTCGGGGCCTCTACGATAAGACAATCCGATCCAATGTTGGGGAAATTACAGTCAGACACTACTCTGTTGTTTTCACTACTTTCCAGAACCTGCCTACATTTCTGTTCCTCTTCCTGTTGCTGGCATTTCAAAAATCTTTGGAAATTGAAGCACACATCAGTTACGGTTCTCCTTCACCAACTCTTTGTTACATCCTGAGAGATGTCCAGTGGGATTGGGGGATAGATACTGTCCATGAATTAAAGTCCATTATCACAGTCGTACAGCTCTCTGTCCTTGAAATGCTGTGGTTGTCCGAGTGTTTAACGGTTGTTAAACAGATGTTGTTACGATCTTTGTTCTTAAAGTACGGTGCCGGCAGTTTAAACATCACATTTAACTGCATGTGGTCTGGGTCTCCCAATGTACTAAATTCCCCCAAAGGACTTACCCATCAAAATGATTTAAGATCCAACAGCACTTCCTGTTTAGTATCAACACGCTGGAGAATATCACCATATAGCCTTTCTCATCACAGTTTCCTCCTTGTCCTTTTCCTTAGTGATCGCCAATATTCATTTTCTACCTCGCATGCTAACTCTGTCTCGGGGCATAAACTCCCACCTTTGTCCTCGGGTAGTCCTGTCCTCTCCCCACTACACTGTTGTTTTCTGTGTATGCATAAGATGCCTTGGGATTCTCAGTGATCCTCCTGAATGAGGACATTTCCTGGTAAATCTTCACTCTCCTGATTCACTGTGTGACTTGTTTCTTGCTTCCTGTATGTTCCTCCAAGATCCTGTCTAATTTCATCTTCCTCGTCATTACATATGACTCCTCTTACGTTTTTAAACAAATACAATATTTCTCATCACCCTAAGTTCCTGACCATCCCTGTCCTTCTCTACCCTCCTCATAGGAACAGGGAACTACTAAATTCTGACCGGCAGGGCTGTATGTGACTCTCACGGTATCAGACATCAGCTGACATCAGCTCCATCCAGTAACAACCAGTAACATCAGCTCCCAGAAAACTCTCTATGACACCTGCCCAATTCTTCCACAAATTTATAATCATCGACCTGCAGGTGAAAAAAAAATCTTATTAATAATCATCTGAAACCCTCCAGAATTAAGATCCATATATCTTTCCCAATTAAACTCCAATCGTCTTGCTAGGTTAATTTCCCAATACCATACCAAGTATGTCTCCCTCCCTGGTGGACCGTCTACATACTGTTACTGGAAACATCCCTGAACACACCACACAAATAATGCCCCATCGGCTCAATGCTACTTACTGACCGGTAGGTCTGGATCCCAAAACTCCCTCCACATGCCTCATGATAAAAATCGTCAGAGTGGCTTCAGCAAGCTTCCCTGTGAGAATATTACTTCCCCTTCACTGTAACCAATCCCTGTTACACCAGTCCCACTTATCCAGGAAGAGAGCCCAATGATCTGTGTTGCTGATGCCCTCCCTCCTGCACCGAATTGTTAGCCACACATTTAAGTGTACCAACTTACCATATCTTACCTCGCAAGCGTGTGGCACCTGAAATAATCCTGAAATCACCAGCCGAGAGTTACTATTTCCTAACTTTCTGTCCTACTCCTTAAATTCTTTTTGCAGGACTTTGTCTCTCTGTTGTTAGTTCTAATAAGGAACATGACCTCTGGCTGTTCATCCTGCCCTTTCACAATGGCCCTTACGTTCTCAGAGACATCCTTGGCCATGGCATGATTGGGGTAACGCATCATCCTGCAATCTCACTCATGTACACACATACTCCTGTCTGTGCCCCAGCTATAGTGTTCACTGCATGTGATTCATATCTTTCCATACCCGTGTATTTATGTGCTTTCTGTTTGTAATGAACATTGTTTGAAAATTCATTCATTATATTCTTCTCTGGTTCAGCTCAGGCAATTTACTTATGCATTCGCAAACAAAGGAGACACGTGTTGAAACCAACCATTTGTTAGAACTCGTACGATTTTAATATCGAACAAAAAAACTAATGTCTACAGTAGTAGATGCACATAATTCAAAATAATACTAATCATCCACTAAACATGCCGATCTCTGTGAAAGAGTGGAACCACAGCAGATCCGGCAATGTCACACAGCCGGTTCCCTTGCTTCTTTCCTTCTTTCCTTCCTTCCTCCCTTCCTCCCTCTCCCTCTCCCTCACGATGTCTCTGTCGCTTTACTATCTCGCTCCCTCTCTCATTCTATTCTCTCTGTCTCTCCACACGCCCACTCCCTCGCGCTCACTCTCGCGACATCTTCCTCGTGTCCTCTCCCTCGCGTGCTCTCCCTCACGTGCTCTCCTTTGCGCCCTCTGCCTCCCGCCAACTCCCTCGTGCGCTCTCCCCCTCGCGATGTCCCCTTCTGTCGCTCTCCCTCGAGCTCAATATCGCCCGCACGCTCTCCCTCAGGCCCTCTCCATCACGCTCACTCTAGCGTCATCTCCATGGCACCCTCTCCGTCACGCCCTCTCCCTCACGTGCTCTCCCGCGCGCCCTTTCCTCGCGATGTCTCACTCGTTCTCTCCTTCGCGCCCTCAGCCTCGCGCTCACTTTCTCTGTCTCTCCATCTCTCACAGAGAGACAAGTGAACGGATCGGTTCTCTGTCTTCAATTGTAAAACAGGAGCATTCTCCTACAGGAGGATAGTTCAAGTTGGCAGTGAGAGGGAGACTCTACAGGTAGAGATGGAGGAGAAAAGGAAGGTGAAGGAAAGGACGGGTTTTGACGGGAGCAGGAGTGGTTGATAGAGACGAAAATAAACCCCAAGATCAGGCAGTTTTGTCAGAACCGGGAAGCAGGAAAAACAGGTTCTCCTCAAGCTCCAATTTAACAGGGCGAGAGGTGAGGCGCAAAAGGGATTTTTCTGGGATGCTGAGGTCAGTGATGCCGTCGGGCTCAGCTGTAAACAGTTGTTTTGTAACTCTAAAGCAACACACACAAAATGGAAAATATTAAACAGTTGACAGGATTCTGATGAACAGTCTCGGCAGGAAAAGTCGACAATTTGCTCTTTTCCATAAATGCTGCCTGGCCTGCTGAGTTCCTTCAGCATCTTGTGTGAGGAAAATAGTAAACAGTCGACATTTCGGGTCGAGAGCCTTCATCAGGATGTGATTTTGTGTGAGTTGTTTTGTATTTCCAGCATCTGCAGATTTTCTGGTGTTTGTTTTGTTACTCTGTTCATCACATTGTTTCCATTTACCCACAAGTGGGGGATAGAATAGGGAGCATGAAGACAGCTGAATTGTAAAACTTTGCAGCGCTTATTTCTGATGTTTCACGAGTTTCAAAATCAGATTCAGTGGGTATTTCAGCGCATTCTTCAGTTCCTCTCGGAATTTGCTCTGAGTCAGGGCGTAAATGCACGTGTTGGTGCAGGAACTGAGAACCTGCAGCATTGTCGATGCCTGGTCTGTGATGTAACGGGGATCCGTGACAGAATAAACAAAACTCATTGAAATCCGTTTATAGATAGAAAATGCCACCTGTGTTCCCCACAACAATATGAAACTACCGGTGATGCTGAAGAGCAAAACGATGGATTTGCGTCGGTTCTCCATCTCCCGGTCCTTGTCATTCTCTCCCGTCTTTTGTCCCCGGAGCCCCCTGCGGGCTCGACTGGCCGCTAGAATCCGCCGGACAGTCAGAATATTGAACAGCAACATCAGAAAGAATGGGACACAAGGGACTAAAATGCGGTGAAACACCTCAAATGTCGCCCATGAGGGAGAGTTTGTGAAGCTCGGTGTAGTAACACAATCCCAGGGAACACCGTTAATTATTTCTCCAGACTCGTATACAAAGCCCCCGGGGACAGTCTCCAAACAGGCCAGCACACTCACTGTCCCGATAACCACAGCCGCCGTTCTCTCGGTGCAATATTTTGTTTTCAGCTTCTCACAGCAAATAGACACAAATCGATCGACGGTGAAAGCGACAGTCAGCCAGACTGAGGTCGCAGTGCTCGCAAAAATCAACCATAGATAGAATCTGCACACAGGAGTGATTCGCAGGAATGATCGGGGAAAGTAAATCAGAGCAGTCCACCCCAGCAGCGGATCCGAGATAACGACCAGGAGATCGGCCGCTGCCATTCCCACCAGGTAGCGAGTGACACATTTGGAGAGACCGCACTTTCCCCGGGACAGGATCACAATCGCCACCAAGTTCGCTGGAAGAGAGACAGGGAACAGCAAGTTGAGAAAATACTGAGCAGAAGCCGATGCTGCAGCTTGAGGGATCCTGTAATATTTCCACTTTATTGTTACATTTAGCGGTGGGAGGGTCGAGAGAGGGCGAAGAGCTGGCGGGACAGAGAATGAGTTTACACAGTAAAATAAATTCAGTATGATCTGAATACGGATTCCTTACTGATGATCGAATCTGAAGTGGCACCGGAAAACTAAAACTGGGTAACTACCTCCTCAGAGTCAATACTGGATGGAACATTTTCTACCGGAGCCTTCCGCGTCTCGTCTGGATGAAATGAATAAATCCGGACGCTGATGGCGGGATTCTTCCATCAGACAATCATCAACTTCCATGGCGATCCCTGTCAGCGACAGAACAGCCGAAGGTCGGAACAAAAACAGGAAATGCTGGAAACACTGATACAGGTAAAACAGAACATGTGGAAAAACAGTTAACGTATCTCTCCTCAGAACTGTTCTCAGAGAGACCCCTGACACGAGTATTAATTGGTTTCTCTTTCCATACAAGCTGCTTGGGGCTTAGTATTTCCAGCATTCCCCGAGTTTGTTCCCTGTTCCAGCATTTACCACCTCACTGACTTTACAACAGAACATTGACCGATTCCAACAGATACAGCGAGTTCTGGCAAATCCTCAGACAGACATGACGCCTCCCGTTGATTCCATCACAGGGAAGCAGGGGAGAGGAATTCAACGTCCAGCAGCAAACTCGGTGCCGTAGTCAGATGTCTGTCAGATAGAGATATGATGGAAAACGTTTCACTCTGAAGCACTAGGTCGGCTGTGTTAATTGACTCTGCAATGAGTTCAGTCTGTTTTCCATCAGCTGTTCACGTTCAGTCATACTGCAGACATTTATTTAAAATCGACAATAGATTCGATCTACAACACGAAAGTCCGCACATTTGCTAAATTGTTACTACCAATCATTTGTTTGAGTGTTGCTCCTAACTCAGAAATCCGCTCACATACAAATGCAGACGATCAATTGGTACAATCTCCGCGGGCTCTATAAACACAGTATTTGCGGATGCAGTGCAGCTGCTGCAAGACCAAACGCACAGAGACGGAACATCCCATTATTGATCACAAACCGCTGGAAGAATACTGTCTGACAAGCTCAGTTCCACCCATGTTGGCGGATTCGGTAAATTCCTGCCTCGGTTTGTTTCTAGATCCAAATTCCAGCATCTGTCGTCCCGGTGTTTCTACTCTCTTTAAGAAAAGCGGAATACCGGGACGAGAATGTGAGCGTTTAAACCGGCGGCAGAATCAATCACAACATTGGAATTAAACTTCAACATCGCCCACGGCAGCTGACACTGCGGCTTACCGGGAATTCCAAAGGCTGAAATAAAAGGATAGTAAACGTCTTCTATCCGCCAGATGACTGGATACACCATTTCAGTGAGAATCTGTGATTTCTGTTGCTCCTGTGTTCACAGCTCCGGCAGACAGCTGATGCATTCAAAGCGGCCCTGATTTATACAGAGGATCTGTCTCCAGAGATACGGTTATACACCTCACTAACTTGCTCAGTTACAGTTGCTTGAACAAACACTTCCATTCAATACCTTTGTCTCTATTGTAAATATTCGGGCGATTGGAGAC